>NC_059173.1:51628526-51873875 GCF_019923935.1 Bubalus bubalis
TCTAGCCTGAGTACTTGATGTAATCAATATAGTGGACAAATGTGATAGCTGCAGTCCACGGAGTCGCAAAGAGTCAGACACGACTAAGCAACTGGACTGAACTGAACTGAACAGAATTTCCAGAGATTCCAGACCTCTTTCAACTGTTATGACAAAGGACAGGAAAATTAACAAAGCCCTGGGGCAAAACCTTCAGTGTACACTATCATCTATTTCATATAAAAGCAAATTGTTTCCAATTCTCTTTTCTGAAAGAAATATTTGAAAATGTATTTGCCACTTCAATAGCTGCATATTATTTACCTGTGGTTATATTCATATTCTCTAGCAAATATACTACTGCATCTAACATGGTAACTGTAATGGGAGCTCATGTAATAGAGCTTGCAGTAGTAGTCCTATAATCTTTTATGTTCTCTCTACTCTGGGGGTCAGACTACTAAATTAAATAGAGACATGATAGGAGTTATCACTCCTGAATTCTTCATGTCTTAAAGTGGTCTTAATTTCTACAGTAAGATGTAATGTTGTTTATGAATTATTCTCTTAGCTGCGGGTAGAGAATTTGATTTTCCTTAGGCTTCTATTGGCCTATCTGACTAAGATAGCTCCTTTCCCATAGGCCACAGAAAGAATGTGAGAGTTGAACCAAGATCAAAATATTTCTACCCCAATTATTCATTCAGGGATCAGGGAAACATATTGGTAAACCCAGTGTTGCTGCTTATGAGTCACCTGGGCAGTATTCAATTTATTCCCTGCCTCCCATACATTCTCACTTTAACCAATTGGTCATAAAAATTTTTTGAGTAGCTGTGTATCAATGTGAACTCCAACCTAATAATCCACAATACTTAAAATATTTGGATAGTTCCTTTTATCCAGTGAGCATTTATTCAAGTAAATTACCATAGGTACCTTCCATCATTTGGAGTTTATGTGACCCCCAAACTGCTGGTCAGTTTGCTTCACACACAAGGCACACAGGCACTGATCTATCTCCCTTAGTCTTGGGGATAATATGCCTTCTGAAACAACTGAGTATTATGCTATGACAAACCGAGACAGCATATTAAAAAGCAAAGACATCATTTAGATGACAAAGGTCCATATAGTCAAAGCTATGGTTTTTCCAGCAGTTGAATATGGATGTGAGATTTGGACCATAAAGAAGGCTGAGCCCCCAAAGAATTGATGCTTTTGAACTGTGGTGCCAGAGAAGACTCTCAAGAGTTCCTGGACTGCAAGGAGATCAAACCTGAATATTCATTGGAAGGACTGATGCTGAAGTTGAAGCTCAAAGACTTAGCCACCTGATGCAAAGAGCCAACTCACTGGAAAAGATTCAGATGTTTGGAAAGATTGAAGACAAAGGAAGAAGTGAGTGACAGAGGATGAGATGGTTAGATAGCATCACTGACCCAATAGACACATGTATCTGAGCAAACCCTGGGAGACAGTGAAGGACTGGGAAGCCTGGCGTGCTGCAGTCCATGGGGTCACAAAGAGTCGGACAGGACTTAGCAACTGGATAACAACAATAATACATCATCATCAATAATGTATAGATAAGAGAATATATTGCCATTTCTATAGATCTGTGAGGAATTAAAGCAAGTAGATAGAGACTTTTTCCCCAGTTGTTTGTTCCCTATTTAGTAAATCTCAAGTGATTATATAACATTGTATTGGAAATGAATAAAAGTAGATTGTACCTCTGGCTGTGTCAATAAATTGCCATATGACCTTGTTCAAACTACTTCATGTCTGAGCAATTTTTAAAAATTAGACAAATGAATCCACAGTCATATTCTATCCATTGCATGTTCACCGAATGCAAATACCCCTCTAAAAGAGACTGCTTAGTGAAAGTGCTCTATAAATTTGCTATATTTTTATTTACAAATAGTGTTACATTTTAAAAGCCAAAGTCAGTGATTATTCTATACTATGGTCATACTTGTATTGGTGACTGGAGGTAGCTCCATTTACATATTTCAAGCACTTTTACATGAAGAAAAAAGTGAAAGGGCTTCTCTGGTGGCTCAGATGATAAAGAATCCACCTCCAATGCGGGAGATCTGAATTCAATCCCTGGGTAAAGAAGATCCCCTGGAGAAGGGAATGGCCACCCACTCCAGTATACTGTATTTTTTGACATGTGATATTAACTAAAACCTAACTTCTAACTAAGAGGATACCATCTTTAGTGTCAATATCGGACAAAATACTAGTTATTTTACTTAGGAGAGAAACAAAAAGAGTATTATCAAATTTATTGTCCTCATTTTACCAGTTCAATAATAAATAATATATTTTGCATTCAGTATTTTTGTTTTTATTTGAAACATAAAGGAAATATGTCTCAATCAACATTTCATGAGAAAAATGTTGATTAATAAAAATTATGTTTTTATAAGAAACTAGTACTTGAATGTGAGCTGTAAAGATAATAGAATGTTAAAGCTTGATTTATCTTTTTAATGAAAACAATGATAAGGAATATCTTTATTAAGATAGCTTGAGCATCGGGGAGCAACAAACTTTAACTGAAAGATATTTACTGAATTTCTCACTTCCATATGAGAAATATTTTCCCGTGACTAGACAGAATTTATACTACTAGTAAGCTGAAAACATCACCAATCATCATATAATCATGTGTGTGTATGTTTGTGTTCATATGTTCATTGCTTTGCTTTGTTTCAGTTTATTTAGAACAGTCAAATTATATAAAATTATTATAAAATTTCTCAGGAAGATGGTAAATTTCATGTGAAACCTGGCTTAGGTCATAGTACTTAGCTTTTGACCAAATACCAGACTAGATGTTGCTGTACAAAAAATTTTTAGATGTGTTTAATCAGTAGACTTTAAAGTAGATTACCTTCCATAATATGGATAGACCTCATTCAATCAGCAGGCCTTAAGAGAAAAGACAAATACTTAAAAGAAAAAGGAATTCTACCTCCAGACTACTTTTTGGACTATAGATTACAACATGAACTTTTGCCTGGATAGTCAGTCTATTCAGTCTATTGGCCGGCCCTGTAGATTTTGGATGTATGAACCTCCTTAATCTTCTCTCTCTCTCTCTCTCTCTCTCACACACACACACACACAACTATATGCATATACACATTTCCTACTGATTCTGGGTTTTTGTTTTAATAGAATCTTAATACACAGAATTCTGCTGGAGAAGGAAAGAAAGAGAGGGAGATGGAAGTGTGTTTAATTGATCTGTTTCTTTGTAGCAGGAAGTATTCAACATTCACAATTTATTTTACAGAGGAAAAATAGTTAATATGAAGACACAACTAAATATAAAATATGTTTACAATACTATAAACACTGTAAAGCTTTTTCATTCCAATAAATTCTTATAGGACTAATACAATGGACATTTAAATAAGTTTTTCAGTTATTCAAAGATATCAAAAGGTGAAGCCCAATACTTCAGAAAAGGAAAATAAAAGTAACACCAGCTTTTTTCTCCAAAACAAATGAAATATAAGGTAAATAGAATATCTATATGTCATAGTAGCAGGTAACTGCTTACTATGCTTTTTCTAAAAATAAATTTTCTGCAAACATTGATACTTTATATTTCTGGGGTATGAACATCTGTTGTTTAATCATTGTTTTTGCAGTAGAGCAAATATAAAGCATATTTTACCATAATTAAATCATTAAAGAGAAAATAGCCAAAAGCATAAGGCTTCTGAGAAGAATGATTTTAACCACATCACTAGGAACAGAATAGTACCTTGTTCTCTTTATAGCTGTGTTATAGCTCCCCAAGTAATTCATTTACAGTACAGCATTGAACCATAGCTGCAGAGCTTTAAGTGTAGTTAAGCTTTCTGGTCTCTAGAGGTCTCTGCACATCACTTTTTCACTCTGCCATCCTTGCATCCTGCCAACTTTTCTAAAATATTTCAAAAATGTATAAGCTAAATGCTGCTCTTCAAAGAACACAAATTCTTCACTTATGTGTCTTGTCTTACCCTGATATCTTATAAACAAATTGTGAGAATGTAAGAAGAGTCAAAAAAATTCAAGAAGAAAAATTATTTTCTGTGAAATTACTTTTTTTAATCATGCAAGGAAGATCTTTCTTCCTGTAATTTTCTCAGATATCCCTAGTTTGAAATTGTTTCACTTACATTAGATATTTTTAAAAGTGTACATGGCATTTTTGTCTTCTTACATGTTATATACAAGGGTCAATTCAATTCAACAAATAATATTTTTTATTCAATGAAATGCTTTAGGAAAAGAAAGAAAAAACAAATGCCACATTTCTGCATAAAATACCCAGAATGCAATATGGATGTTGATTCTCACACTTTAAGATAGTCAACTGTTTCATAAATATCCCCTTATCTACTAAACCAAAACTATATGGCATCAAACAATAAGACTTGTGTATAAATTAGTATATGCCACCGTTTGCCAGCTCAAATCCCAAGGACAACAAATAGAGAACCATCTTCAAGACCTAAGTTTCATTTACTTAGTCTTTTTAAAATATACTAATTTAAGATGGATCACTCTGCCTCCCTGGGAATATGGTTTATGAAGGTCACACCACTTTGTGTGACTTGCAGAGCAGAACACACCTATTACTTAGGCACATGAGTCAGTAGGAAGCAAGCAAAACATTTGAAATAGTGGTAAAAATAATTTCAGTCCACAGAAGATCTAGCAGGACTGGGACAAGGGGCTGTCTTCTTGAAAAATGCTATTCAAGACCTTTACTATAGAGTTATTTTCTATTTTTTTTTTTTTTTGGTCACATTCAATATTTATGACCAAATATTCCTTTGATGATTTAAAGTTTTAGAATGTTCCAGACCCTAGCTGCTACTGCTGCTAAGTCGCTTCAGTCGTGTCCGACTCTGTGCGACCCCACAGACGGCAGCCCACCAGGCTCCCCCGTCCCTGGGATTCTCCAGGCAAGAACACTGGAGTGGGTTGCCATTTCCTCCTCCAATGCATGAAAGTGAAAAGTCAAAGTGAAGTCGCTCAGTCGTGTCGGACTCCTAGCGACCCCATGGACTGCAGCCTACCAGGCTCCTCCGTCCATGGGATTTTCCAGGCAAGGGTACTGGAGTGGGCTGCCATTGCCTTCTCCAACCAGATCCTAAGGCTAATACATATATTAACTCATTTAATCCTCATTACAACCCATGGAGTAAATAGTATTGCTAATAACTCCATTTTAAAAGTGAGAAAACTCAGTCAGAGGAAGACTAAAATATTCTTAGAGCTTTTACTCAAAGCTGTCCAGTTCTCCCAGCACCACTGGACAGCTGCATGTAAAAGAATGAAATTAGAACAGCTTCTCACACTATGTACAAAAATAAGCTCAAAATTAATTAAAAACCTAAATATAAAACCCCAAACCATAAAACTCCTCAAAGAAACTATGTAGGGGGGATCTGTCTCCTAAGGCAAAGGAAACAAAAGCAAAAATAAACTGATGATATCTAATTAAACTTAAAAGCATTTACAAAGCAAAGGAAATCATTGAAAAAATGGAAAGATAACCAACTGAAAAAGACAGAATGTTTGGAAGGCATATGACAAATAAGAAGTTAATATCCAAAATATATAAAGAGCTCTTACAACTTAATAGCAGAACACAAACAATCCAATTTAAAAATGAGCAGAAGACTTGAATAGACTTTTTTTCCCCAAAGAAAACATACAAATGCCCAACAAGTACCCAAAAAGATGCTCAGAACTGCTAATTATCTCAGAGAAATGCAAATTAAAACAATGAGATAGTACCTCACACCTTACTGAATGGCTGTCATCAAAAAGACACAAGAGACCTGGATTTGATCCCCCATCAGGAAGATCCCTGGAAGAGGGCATGGCAACTCACTGCAATATTCTTGCCTGGAGAATCCCACAGACAGAGGAGCCTGGTGGGCTACAGTCCACAGGGTCGCAAAGAATCGGACATGACTGAAAAAACTTGTTATGCATGCATGCTCTATGTACAAAAAATTCAAAAGACAAAAATAAATAATTTTCATCTGCAAATCACTTAAATTAGGATTATCACTGTTTCATCAGGCTTCAAACCTAGAAACTCTTAAAAATCATTTGACTTATAATTCTCCTTAATTACTATTTCCAGTTGTTAATAATACTGTTTTTTTACATTGAGATACCCTATTTTCTCCAAACTAGTGAAACTATTCATATACAATTCATCATTCTCCCACACATACAAGTTGAAACAATGTATCAATTGGTTAAAAACTATTAAAGACCTGACATCTAGTTAATTGACTTTCTAGGTATTTGGTAGCTATAAAGAAAAAGTACAATGTAAAAATTTAGTTCTTGGCTTCAAGGAGCTTAAAATCAAGGTACTGAGACCAAAAAGTATCAATATAACAAAATACAAATGGAATAGAATTTCTTTTAAAAAGTTAATTAAGGTAGAAAAACCTTCATCACTGAGTGGAAGCTCATTCTGAATCTCAAGGGATTAGCAGAAATTTTGATTTTGACCTTTAAATACAGATGAATAGGTTAAATTAAAGATCAAAGTTGTTTTGTTATTAATATTTTAGTCACTAAGTTGTGTCTGACTCTTTTGGGACCTCATGGACTGTGTAGCCTACCAGGCACCCCTGTCCATGGGATTCACCAGGCAAGAATACTGGAGCAGGTTGCCACTTCCTTTTTCAGGGGATCTTCCCACCCAAGGATCAAACTCATGTCTCCTGCATTGAGGGCAGATTCTTTACCACTGAGTCATCTGCAAAGTCTAAAGATCAAAGACTTTCCCAGAAAAGAATGTCATATAAACTAAGACATGGTAGAAAGAGCAGAGTTGTATGCTACTGAGCTTTATCATTCTATTTTAAAGCAGATTTTAAAGCCGATTACCTCCAAGATATTTTTTAAACAAGGTCTCATAAATTTCTTTTGGTATTTTCAGATTACACTAATTAGAAAAATGACACCTAACAAAATGATCCTTATAAAAGAAAATTCTACTGTGTATTAAAAATGCCTTCAATGAATATAGTCCCTAAAATTATATTTGGGGAGACATTTCTAAATTTTGTAATTTACAAATTACAAAAAGAAGAACATAATCTGTCCAGTGACTAAAAATTGCTGCACCTTGTCACAGCATGAATGGGGATACCACATTTATGTATGAACAATATATGGAAACATTGAGACAGATTTCATCCCAATTTCTGCATAAATTTTCCTGAAAATATGGTAACATTTTAAAAGGAATAAAATGAAATGAAAGGCATATAAGTATATTTTAATAATATTTTCTATAAAAATGAATTCCACTACTTCCTTTCTGTAGAATCAGGATTTGGGAACCTATGTGTGAAGTTCATATCCTTTTCTGTTCTGATACCCATTATTTGGCACCATCAGGTATCTTAAATTTCTCTGGACTAATCTGGGCAAAATATACTTAATGATAACCACAAATTCTTTCAAAATATAGAACTCTGAATAACCCTTTATATTTTATTACTATCAAAAGCTATTTAAGTAGGTGGCAATCAATCATCAGTAAAATCTCAAGTTTCTTAGTCCTTATTTGTTTGATTTTGTTTTTGTTCCTACTCTTCCATCCTTTGAAATCTAATCTTTAAATAACCCATTTAGACATCTCTGATATTAATATTTCTCCTTGAAAATATGATTTTCTGTGTAGGCAAATTGGATTTCCAATGGTATTATTAATCTTTATATGATTTCCCAGTCTTCTAGCTCTCATTTCTTTCTTTAATTTATAAACACTTGCATTTTTCTATGTCCTTCACATACTAAAATAGAGTTTCTATTATATATCATGAGCATTACAAAGGAAATGCTAGTAGCAGTAAGCTGTAACCTTGCAATCTTTACACATAGACATCTACAGAGAAATTGAAACATAATTTCTTAAGTTTAGAACAGAAAATATCTGTAGGTATTCAGCCCATTTTCTTCTGTGTATGAGATGACAGAAATTTTTCAAAAATAGCTTTTGTTTTATTTCTAACTGTGGCATGCAGATAATGACGTTAAAATACAATACACACCAGTGTTTCATGGATTTTGATAAGCATCATGTCCTCAACTGTCACAATAAATTAGAGTACTAGAGCAAACAAATTCTCATTCTACATGTTTTGAGATTTTTTAGCAAGTTTAGTAATTAAGTAAATTTATATTTACATAAAGATATAGATTCAGTCATTAAAAAATCTCAATAATTGTTTCAATTATAGTCAAATTATTGTATATGTTTTTCTTTTCAAAGGTGAAACTTGTATATGAAATCAACATATGCTGAAATAATCAGGGTTTTTTAACCTACATCTTAAGCTTCTCAGGAATTGTTTTTTCTCTCTCCTTAATTTCAGGTACAGAAAGGCAGCATTTTCTGAAACCCAAATTCAGCTTCCCAAAGGACAGTAACATATTCAATCCCAAATCTACTTTTATTTCCCTTGGTGAAAAAGAAGAAAGCCCATAATATATCTTCATTATGGCATGCCAATATACATTAAAGAAGAATGTATGTTTGAAAGCCAATGGTGGCACTGAATTGATTTTGTAAATTAACTTTACTTACATACACTAGTTGTCAGTGACACCAGCATGCAGTTATTCAAAGCTAAGGAATTACAGTTCATATATTCAATAATTTGTTTGGATATTTTATGTCATAAAAGAAACATAAGACAGCCTAAGAGGTAGCAATGTCTTGATGGATCACCAAACAGTGATATGTGTGTCCAGAGTTCAAGTTCAGAACTTTTTCACAATGAGGTCCTGAAGATGTATTCAGGCTAAACTTCTAGATGTCGAGAAGATGTATGCTAGTCAATGCTGTAGCCATGAAGCATGCTGAGCACTTTCAATGTGCCCAGTTCAAACTGGGGTGTGCTATAAATGTAAAATAAACAACACAGAGCTTGAAAACAGTACAAAACAAGAAAAAGAACGTAAAATATATTATTGATAATTTTACATTGATTAAACACTGAAATAAGAATACATATTTTGGATATACTGACCGTCTAGTCAAGGCTATGGTTTTTCCTGTGGTCATGTATGGATGTGAGAGTTGGACTGTGAAGAAAGCTGAGTGCCAAAGAATTGATGCTTTTGAACTGTGGCGTTGGAGGAGACTCTTGAAGAGTCCCTTGGACTGTAAGGAGAGCCAACCAGTCCATTCTGAAGGAAATCAGCCCTGGGATTTCTTTGAAAGGAATGATGCTAAAGCTAAAACTCCAGTACTTTGGCCACCTCATGCGAAGAGTTGACTCACTGGAAAAGACTCTGATGCTGGGAGGGATTTGGGGCAAGAGAAGGGGACAACAGAGAATGAGATGGCTGGATGGCATCACTGACTCGATGGACGTGAGTCTGAGTGAACTCTGGAAGTTGGTGATGGACAGGGAGGCCTGGCGTGCTGTGATTCATGGGGTCACAAAGAGTCAGACACGACTGAGTGACTGAACTGAACTGAACAGAGTTAAGTATAATTGTTAAAATTAATTTCATCTGTTTAACTTTTTGATTGTGGCTGCTAGAACATTAAAAATGACATATGTGGCTCACATTTGAGGCTGGAATTATATTTCAGTTGGAAGGTGCTTGTCCAGACCATAAGCCCTTTGAACAGAGGGGCCATTTCTGTCTTGTTTTAAATGGTATCCTTAGTACCTAGTGTGAATGATCAATAAGTATATTGAATGCATTATTAGTTAATGGCAAACAGAGCCTTAAAATCAGGGTACCCTCTTCCCTGAACATGGCTAAAGACACTCTGAAAAATTTTTGATCTTTTATTACTCTACTTTTTTATTCCGAACTGATTTTTAACCCTTCTGTGTTGTTCTAGAATCAATCAGGTTTCAATAAATACTTCACTGTTTTCCACTTTCAGATATGCTAATAAGTGTTTATTCCCTTTAAGTCTTAGTTTCTTGAATAGCTCAAAGTCATCTTAGACAATTAATTGTATTTCCTTCCATAGGGTGATATGCTGGCTAGTCTCTTGTCAACTCAGCATCATCTTCAGCCTTTCAAAGGCAAATAAACTACACTTGCCAGAATCCCCTTCTCTATACAGTTCCAGGTACCAGGTTAGAATAATCTGTCAACGAGAAACACTTAGATTTATAAGGCAGAAGGACTTAGACCATTGTTTTCCCAAGTCAGTTACAGGAGGATGTATGGGCAGGCAGGTTCAAAGCTGCTCCTAGGTAAACTTCTCTTTAGGAAAAAAATAAATAGAACTATGATTGTAAAATGGCTAGGGCCTGTTGCAACAATATTAGAAAGGATCTATACATGAGAGTAGTCCTGAAGTTCCCTCTTCATTAGCCTCACTCTCAGTCCACTTGTGTACCACTATCTCGGTCAGCAATATAGATGCAGGAGTACCTTAAGAATTTACCTGACATGTTTATTTCAAATGATTTTAACTCTTTCCAGATATTCATTACATAAGCAATATTAATCAGTTGAACAAGTAAGCATTTCTCATGTATAGGATTACACACATGCACACAATTTTTCCATATATTGATAAAACCAAGGCAGATGAAAACAAATGGAAATCCTGTTACACTATCTATTAACCTGCCAGAAGTTGTGTCCACATAATTCTGATCACCATCTGTTGATAAGAATTAACTCTGTGCTCTTAATACTCTCCTCTCCTTTACATTTTATCCTCCTTTGCCTACTTAGGAACGTTACTCCAGTGATTCATGTTTCTTTGCATTGTTTTAATTTTTCACCTACTAGTAATTTTCATGAATATTCAAACATGTCATTATTTCTCTTATAGAGAAAACTTATCTTGATCTCACTTTCTCCTTCCCCTTCATGGAAACTTGCTATGAAGCGTTTCTCATACTCACAGTCTCTAATTGCCCTGTTCTCGTTCCATGTTCCTTTGAGATCATTCTAATAGCTTCAGTCAGCCATGCTTCCACTAAAATTCTTTTGTGTGTATGTATGTAACATTTTTACAAACCATCAGGGACTAAAAATATTGCTAAGTCTAATCGTCTATTTTCTGTTAGCAATCTACTTGATGTGTAAGCATTCTTTAGACACTTCCATATCTGTTGGTTTCCTCGGACCACACCTCTGTCTTTGTTTCCTCTGATATCTTCAGTCTTCCTTTATTGTCTCCTTCGCTGGTTCTCTCTCATCTTTCCTATCAGTTAATGGTGGAATATTCCAGAATGCTCTCTTGCTCTCTGTTTTTGTCTTTCTATACACACTGTCTCCTTGAGCAATTTCATCCAGTTCCAGGACTTTAAATAGCATTTCTGTGCAGACAACTTCAAAATTTCTAATTCCAACACAGATTTTCCCCCTGAACTCTAGCCATATACATTTAATCGCTAGTCTTCTATTTCTGCATACCTTTATAGTAAACTAATAAGCAAGTGAAACTTCACAAGTTTAAAACTGAACTTTCCACCTTTACCAGAAAAAAACCTGCTCTCACAGCCTTCCTCATTTTACAAATGACAATTTAATTCTTCTAACTGGTTAATTCAAAATCCTTGAATTAATCTTTGATATTTCTATTTTCTCACAATCTACATCAAATCTATCAGTAAATCTTTCAAAAATAATGAGAATTTAATCACTTCTAGTTGAGTGATCACAGCATCGTGATTATCTGGGTCGTGAAGATCTTTTTTGTACAGTTCTGTATATTCTTGCCACCTCTTCTTAATATCTTCTGCTTCTGTTAGGTCCCTACCATTTCTGTCCTTTATTGAGCCCATCTTTGCATGAAATGATCCCTTGGTATCTCTAATTTTCTTGAAGAGATCTCTAGTCTTTCCCATTCTATTGTTTTCCTCTATTTCTTTGCATTGATCACTGAGGAAGGCTTTCTTATCTCTTTTTGCTATTCTTTGGAACTCTGCATTCAAATGGGTATACCTTTCCTTTGCGCTTTCCTTCTTTTCACAGCTATTTGTAAGGCCTCCTTACAGATGATCACGATGCTGTGATCACTCACCTAGAGCCAGACATCCTGGAATGTGAAGTCAAGTGGGCCTTAGGAAGCATAACTATGAACAAAGCTAGTGGTGGTGATAGAATTCCAGTTGAACTATTTCAAATCCTGAAAGATGACACTGTGAAAGTGCTGCACTCAATATGCCAGCAAATTTGGAAACTCAGCAGTGGACACAGGACTGGAAAAGGTCAGATTTCATTCCAACCCAAAGAAAGGCAATGCCAAAGAATACTCAAACTACCGCACAATTGCACTCATCTCACACGCTAGTAAAGCAATGTGCAAAATTCTCCAAGCCAGGCTTCAGCAATACGTGAACTGTGAACTTCCAGATGTTCAAGCTGGTTTTAGAAAAGGCAGAGGAACCAGAGATCAAATTGCCAACATCCACTGGATCATCGAAAAAGCAAGCGAGTTCCAAAAAAAAATCTTGCTTTATTGACTATGCCAAAGCCTTTGACTGTGTGGATCACATAAACTGTGGAAAATTCTGAAAGAGATGGGAATACCAGCCCACCTGACCTGCCTCTTGAGAAACCTGTATGCAGGTCAGGAAGCAACAGTTAGAACTGTACATGGAATAAGAGACTGGTTCCAAATATGAAAAGGAGTACGTCAAGGCTGTATATTGTCACCTGCTTATTTAACTTATATGCAGAATACATCATAAGAAATGCTGGGCTGGAGGAAGCACAAGCTGGAATCAAGATTGCTGGGAGAATTATCAATAACCTCAGATATGCAGATGACACCACGCTTACGGCAGAAAGTGAAGAAGAACTAAAGAGCCTCTTGATGAAAGTGAAAGAGAAGAGTGAAAAATCTGGCTTTAAGCTCAACATTCAGAAAACTAAGAACATGGCATCTGGTCCCATCACTTCACAGCAAATAGATGGGGAAACAGTGGCTGACTTTATTCTGGGGGCTCCAAAATCACTGCAGATAGTGACTGCAGCCATGAAATTAAAGACGCTTACTCCTTGGAAGAAAAGTTATGACCAACCTAGACAGCATATTCAAAAGCAGAGACATTACTTCACCAACAACGGTCCATCTAGTCAAGGCTATGGTTTTTCCAGTGGTCATGTATGGATGTGAGAGTTAGACTATAAAGAAAGCTGAGTGCCGAAGAATTGATAGTTTTGAACTGTGGTGTTGGAGAAGACTCTTGAGAGTCCCTTGAACTGCAAGGAGATCCAACCAGTCCGTCCTAAAGATCAGTCCTGGGTGTTCATTGGAAGGACTGATGCTAAAGCTGAAACTCCAATACTCTGGCCACCTGATGAGAAGAGCTGACTCACTTGAAAAGACCCTGATACTGGGAAAGATTGAGGATAGGAGGAGAAGGGGACGACAGAGGATGAGATGGTTGGATGGCATCACTGACCCAATGGACATGGTTTGGGTGGACTCCGGGAGTTGGTGATGGACAGGGAGGCCTTGTGAGCTGCAGTTCATGGGGTCACAAAAGGGTCAGACATGACTGAGCAACTGAACTGAACTGAATCACTTCTAACCACTTCTTCTACTAAAGCCACCAACATCTCTCAACTGGACTATGGTCGTATCTTAAAACAATACACTAATTTGCCAACAATTTACTCTCATTAAAGTGCTCATAATGCACAATGATCCTTTAGAATATAATTTAGTACATGTCATGTATCTGCTCAAACCCTAACTTCTTTCTATGTGACTTATTAAAGCCAAATTATTTTACAATGCTCTAAAGCTTTCAAAAACTGAATCCCAGCTACTTTAATGACCTCTTACTAATTCCTAGCTGTCTCTGTCTCCAGAAACTGACCCTCCCTTCTTGACCTGACTAGGCATGTTCTCCAGGAGATCTGCATGGTTCACTTGATGTATTCTCTTTTTGAATATCTACCATTACAATCTGACCTCCATTTATTGCATATGCTTCTGTTGCTTTACTGAGAATCAGAACTTAAACTTCTTCAAATCCATGGCATAATAAGCTCAATGAAACAATAAAATGGTGTTTTTTTGTGCTTATTTGAATCTTGGGGTTTTATAATATTAGAATTCAAAAAGAAGAGACCAAAATAACAAAACTCTGTAAATGTAATCATTCTCAAATATTGATGAAAATAAAATTTGAATCTTAAGTAGTCAGTGTGCGAAGGGGAGGGAAACATATATAGTAATGATTGATGGGCATAATTTTGTGTTCCAAATACCCTTTCTATTGTCACCATGCTGACAAATGCTGAAAAACTTTTACAACCGTCAGATTAATTGCCAGAATTCTAGAGTTAGAAAACAGAATTTCTTTCTCCTTTTACTTATAAATCAACCTCCTCTTCATAAAAAATGTTAATAAGTGACTAGCACTAAAGAATAAGGCTCTTACCAATTATGGATAGATAAAGTCCACAAACAACTGACAAGTACAAAAACCTCAAGTCCTGTTATGACTATGCTTTCTGAGTTCTTATTCCTGCCAACAGAATAAAGTGCACATGTACAAATAACAAAAAACATTCAGTTAAACAGAGACACACAGTATGAATAATTTTTTAGATGGAAAAAAGTCCACTTGAAAATATTATTGACTACACTAATTAGTTGAGACTTGAGGCTTGTAGGAAAATAATGGTATAATTTTCTTATAAGTATAGCTAATAAAAGAAGGATTAAGAAATACAAATGCCATGGTAAGCTCAGCGAATCTCCATATAAATTAACTGATTCATGGGTTGAATTTCAGAAGAAAACAGAGCATAATTATGTATGATTCACTATCCCCATGTTGCTTGTTGAAGGTGGTAATGGCAGGGGTGCTTGCCTTTTGCAAGCATACATTAACGGGCAGTGTAAGAAAAGCTCTAATATCGTTAAAGATAGAAAGATTCTCATTTTACAAAATCAAAATAAAATCTGGCTTATGAATAAGGTATTATGCGAGAATTCTTAATTATCCTTAATAAAGCAAATGCATTTTGCAAGCATTATAAAAATCTGGAAATGAAGATTTTATAATAATAATTTTATAAACTTTATAAGCTTATAAAGCCCTATATTTTTAAGGTTGAAAAGAGCAGTGAGATGGCATGTACTATATTTTAGTCTCACTCCCAGTATATTGCTTACTCAAGCAGACACATGTTTCAGTCTTCAATAAATAAATGCATTCATATAGTAGACATAAATGCTCTTATCTTAATAAAATATTAAATCTGTTTTCACCTTTCTTTTCTTCATTTCCTTTTATCTTTCACTGCATTTTTATTATTTGAACCATTAACATATACATTTTTTCAGATACTGTTAAGTATGCTGCTGCTAAGTCGCTCAGTTGTGTCTGACTCTGTGCGACCCCAGAGACGGCAGCCCACCAGGCTCCGCCATCCCTGGGATTCTCCAGGCAAGAATACTGGAGTGGGTTGCCATTTCCTTCTCCAATGCAGGAAAGTGAAAAGTGAAAGGGAAGTCGCTCAGTTGTGTCCAACTCTTAGCGACCCCATGGACTGCAGCCCACCAGACTTCTCCATCCATGGGATTTTCCAGGCAAGAGTACTGGAGTGGGGTGCCATTGCCTTCTCCGACTGTTAAGTATAGGACAACTAATTTCAGAAATAAGAATAGAAATAGCTTATTGCTCCCTAGTGCTGATTAGCATAAAAATGTAATAATAATGAATATTTTTCAGCCCATTCTCTGGTTTATTTTTCTTACAGTAAATAAACTATGATGGGAGTGTATTTTATTTGAGCAAATATGTGGTGTCAAATTTATTTTCAAGGAAAAAAACAAAGGTCAGTAAAATCCAATTATTTTTAAAAAGCCAAAATTCAAAGTAAAAATTAAATTATAAGAGACTGTTTTTTTCAAATCCAGTTGTTAGTTCATTACGAATATAATTTTTGAACTTATACATCATAAACTTACAAAGGCATTGTTTTAGACTCTGAGTTTCGCCTGATTATAAATAGTGCTTGCTAAGCAAGTAAAGAGCAATAGTCTATTACATTAAAAAGAACATCGAATTGCCTGAAGTAATACATAGTCACAATCAAAGGAAGTATATGTTCTGAGGTTTTTTTTTTTTTACTATGTTCCAAATTTATAAAAGAGACTAATGAAGTACATAAAGTACAATACTAAGACCTACCTTTGCATTAATATAGAATATTGAACAACATGGAGATGTGGACAGACATGGAAAGTAGGTAAAATATTTCTGAACACTCACACCATTTATTTGAATTGGATATTTAATTGCATAAGAATCATTAAGTAAGTTACATTCAAAGTTTCATAATTTTATTAAATCTAAGCAGCAAATTATTGAGTATTAGAAGCAAAGTCTGTATGAGTCAATGACTTAGAATCAATTTATCCCTTTGATGATTTATCCCCAAAGGATCAGACTTGTGTATAGCCATGAAATTCATATTGAAAACAAGCTATAAGAAAATAGCAAACAGGTGATTATGGAAGGATAAGGGAGAAACTCATTTTAACTGGTGTTGCAGGAAGGTTTTATCTGGAATCCAGCCTATTCAGGTATTCACTGAAAGAGCAAAATGAAGTCCAACCACGTTAGGATGGTAGGGCTTTCTTCTGTGCACAAAGAGGACACAGTTTGGATCTGTGATATGAAAGTTTATTTGTTTTAAATATGTGAATGTAGGGGCATCATCAAAAATAATGCAGAAATACAAAGTAGAAAGGAGACAGCTAATTCACAAGATAAGAAGAGTCAAGGTGACTATGAAAAAAGGGAATCCTACTACACTGTTGGTGAAAATGTAAATCAGTTTAGCCACTATGAAAAACAGTAGGGAGGTTCTTCAAAAATTAAAAACAGAGCTACCATAATATCTACCAATTCCACTCCTGGGTAATACCAGGAAGAACATGAAATATCTGAAGAACATGAAAATACTAACTAGAAAAGATACATGAACCACAATCTTCAGCATTATGCAGAATGGCCAAGAAATGGAAACAACCAAAGTGTCTACTGATAGATGAGTGGAAAACGAAGCTGTGATATGCTATGTGTGTGTGTGTGTGTGTGTGTGTGCGTGCGCATGCATGTGTGTAAAGGAATATTATCCATCCATAAAAATACGAAATCTTGCCATTTGTAAAACCATGGATAGACCTTGAGGGCACTGCACCTCAAGCAAGTGTAGCCCCTGGTCACCTCAACTACAGAAAGCCACCCACGGCGCAGCAACAAAGACCCAGTGCAACCAAAAGTAAATAAATAGTTTTTTAAAAAGCAAAGGAAAAATTCTTAGTATAAACAAGAAGAAAATAACAAATGAAAAGAAATATGCCTCAAATGTCCCATAGATTATCTACTACTTTTGATTCTTGTAGGAACACAACATATATAAATTTGATATATAAAATATGCTAAATAATTGCTTTTAGGAACACAGTTTTATTCGGGTAGGCCTTCTATATAAACCTCTAAGAATGTGTAATGAAAATAATTCTTGCCCCTTAATCTCTGTCTTCATTTAAGCTAACCTCAAAATGTGGTCTGACAGTCAAACTATGTTATAAAAAAATCATATCTTTGTTACTATTATCTACAAACAAACAAATTTAAAAATACATATACCTTACACTAATGCTTTCTGGTGTCATTAATCACTTTAATTGAGCTTTCATATATAAGATAATTGATCTAGTTTAAGGTTTATAAATAATACATTCTAAAATGCATATCAGAGTAAAATATGAACAAGATAGACAAAGTATTTTCAGCATTAAAAACAATAATGCACTTATCTGATTTTAAGACTCATATTTCACCATTTCTGAAATCAGTGTATTATACATCTTGAATTGATTTTTTTACTTTGAATTCAATACTTGCATTCCTTGTGAGATACTTTTTAAATAATAGTGCACTTTACAATTCGTGGTATCTTAAAACCTAGAACATGTATATCATAAATTCCCTAAGTAAAATCTGCTTTTTAACAACATATTTTTCAAATTTTTCTATTAGTTTATACATGTACTTTGTTATTTTTTTCACAATGGAATACCAACTAGTTTAAGCACGATGAATATAATGAATCTTGAGAGTCATTACCTGAAGCATGCTAATAATTTCTAACTGTGCCTCAAAGGAATTAAGTTTATGTGATGTAAGTTTCTTATCACTTTCCCATTTTCCACTCATTTTATAAGTAATAACATAAAATGCAATAAAACACTCAAATAATTGCACAAATGCTGCTGTACAAAGATAGATAGCAGCAGTATCATTTGATGATTCAAAATAACCATTCATCAACTGAAATATAACAATCAGAATCTGGTGTAAAAGTAAGAGATTAAGAATGTTAACATTTAATCTAGGAAAATAATGTATAAAATTTAGCATATTTAAATGGACATTAATACACATTTTATTTCAACATTTTAATCCACTGGTCAAACGTTTCACTATTAAACAGTAAATATATATTTTTAAAAATGAAAAACTTTTGGCGTTTTGATTGGACAACAAGATCCTTTTTCAGGTGCTATGTGCCAATATACTACACTATTTTTGATATGCATGGACATCTGATCTGTGATTATTAGAGGCAAATATACATGGAAAATATTTAACAAATGGTACACAGCACAGAGACCAGTTATGTGCCAGTTGTGTGTCTGTTATAAAAGATGAGAAATAAATACCTGCATTATTATTAATTCTCAAACTAATGGCATTTTAGCACCAAATGCCACAGACTGAATTTTTGCATTACTCTCAAATTCATCTGCTGAACCAATGTTATGAAATCTGGAGTTGGGGCCTTTTAGGGGATACCCTTATGAATGGAATTAGTGCCATTATAAAAGGCGCTCCAGAAAGCTCTTCCAGCACATGAGGTCACAGCAAGATGGCCATCTATGAAGCAAGAAGCAGGGTGTCATCCAGCATAGAACCTGCTGGTGAATTTCCAGCTTCCAGAACTATGAGGTATAATTTTTGTTCTTGCTTATAAACCAATCATTTTATCATTATTTTTGTTATAGAAGCTTCATAGATGGCCATCATCTTGCTGTGACCTCACGTGCTGGAAGAGCTTTCTGGAGCCCCTTTTATAATGGCACTAATTCCATTCATAAGGGTATCCCCTAATAGGCCCCAACTCCAGATTTCATAACATTGGTTCAGCAGATGAATTTGAGAGTAACGCAAAAATTCAGTCTGTGGCATTTGCTGCTATAGAAGCCCACATGGACAAAACAGCATACAAATTTGTTTTTTTAGAAATTAATTCACTATTATTATGTAAGCCTAAGTATAATAGTTTCTAGTGGCATAATAATGACTCTAAATATAGTTTCTATGATAGACATATACGAAAAAAAGATACTGAGAAATTATACAACTTGGTTAACATCACAGTTATCCAAAAACAAAGTAGATATGAAAACTAAACATATTGAGTTCAGGCTCAATTTTCTTAGACTTCTCTAAGAAAAGTGGTAGTTTATGGCAGCCATTTGCTTAGAATTACTAACATTTTAGATTTCTAACAGATAAAATTCTCACATATGAGAAAATCCATGTACTTATTATGAAGTGTTCGGTTCAAAAACATGGAGAATACAGTGGTTAATTTTTTAGGCTCTCAAGTTAGATTTTGTGGTCTTCAAGTCTCCTCAGTGACACCGTCTAGTATATGATCTTGATTAAATCTCTACCTTTATGAAAACCTCACTTTTCTCATCTGCAAAATGGAGATAGTTATCTCTATCTCATAGGGTTATTCTGAAAAACAAGTTATAATAAAAACCAGTAAAGTATCTTTCATAAAAATGCCCAGCAATTATTAGCTATTATGGATTATTATCATCTTAAAAACAGAAGAGTACATGGACATTGAAATATGGGAACTAGTTCTGTGAAACTTGTAATTGGAAGACTGAGTTGGAATCTTGGTCTTGCACTTATCTGCAATATAAGCTTGAGCAATTATTTTACTTCTGAGAATGGTTTCCTTTTCTCTAAAATAGGTAAAATAATGTTTGTCCTGCTATGACGAAGCATTGTTTTGAGTGTCAAATAAGTTAAGGATTGTAACAACATGTATAAACTATAAAGATCTGTAAGATATAAAGTGAACAACAAAAAGTTTAAAAAGTGGAGAACCACTGGAAATTGTGAAAGTGAAGTCCCTCAGTCGTGTCCAACTCTTTGCAACCACATGGACTGTAGCCTACCAGGCTCCTCTGTCCATGGGATTTTCCAGGCAATAGTACTGGAGTGGATTGCCATTTCCTTCTTACCTAAAATAATGATTTATTAGTAAGTTTTAAGGATCAATAAATATTTTGAGAGTGCACTGTAAATTTTCTACCCAATTTATCTAATTTGATATCAATAGATCCCCTTAATCCCAAAACCAAAAGAGGACATTAAAACAATTTCAGAACAGACTATATTATTTCCCTAGTCAGAATCTATCTCTGATCCACAGTCTACTTCAGCCTTTTTGCTTTCGTCTGGCAGAAGTTTTTCATCTTTCCCAATTGCAGCAAGTGAGTCAATGTTTACCAAGTAGTCTCACTGGCTAGTCGCTCACTAGGCTGAGGAGAGAAGGGAACATCATCCCCACCACTCTGAGACTCAGAGCATGGCAATCCCTCTGTGCAAAAAATTTCCTCCCTAATCCAAGTACTCCATTTTTTAGTATCTTTCAGCTGGCTAAAGGTTCTGAAACCATTTTCTTTTAAATCTACATGAAAATGTCTATTTCGTGTTCATTGTTGATAGCTGCTATTGCATTGAATACTGCAGGACACCAACAGTTAATTAGTTTCCTGTTCCCTGTGGATAACCCTGCTAGCCACACATCTATAGCCACTTGCAGGTGCTCAAGCAACTCCTCAGTATGAAGGTTGTGTCATAAGCACAGTTTAGACCATATCCTTATGAAAGAATTTTCCCTAAAAGTAACAAGATATGATATCACTGTAAGTCAGCTGAAGCAAAGAAACTATCACAAGAACTAATTTTTTCATAGATGAAGTAGAGAGTTCAAAAAGTAGCAAGATCACTAAAGGGTTTCCATAGTGGATGGCAGGAAATCTTTTATGCATTTTATTTACAAGTCAAGTCTCTGAGGCAAAAGTTATCCTTGGAGTATCAGTTGGAACCTTGATTTTTTTTTTTTTTAATCCCAGAAGATAGGAAATGGCATCTTCTTTCTTGGTGCTATCAAGAACATTTTATAGTACTGCAATGAGATATTATGATTTTAAGAAGATCTTAACAAATTTGGCTTGATATTTTAAATTTATTATATCCTTTATTGAATGTTTTACAAAAGAATACATGCAATGCAGTGTCAGAACATAGTAAATAACAATTTAAGGACTTCCTTAGTGGTCCAGTGATTAAGACCACTGTAAGTTCCATTCCTTGATAGGGAACTAAGATCCCACATGCTGAGCTGCCAAAAAAATAATAATAAAATTAAAATAATAATAATACACCTAGGAACAACCTGTGCTTTGTGAATGTGTGAGAATGGGACTAAGTATCTCAGATATTTCTATCTTTGTCATCCATTTAAAAATGGGATTTATGAAAAGGAATAATTAATACATGGGTTCACAAAAAAAGTTTGATTAGTCAGGATCTCCATTTTTCATATAAACCAGCAGAGACCTGAAAAAGTACCTACTCCCATGTCAAATCATGAACACAGGATATGGCAGCAGGGGTTTCATCAAATTATTGAAACCTAACTCTGAAATTCAATGTCTCTTCAAGATTGAAAAATTACCGTAACTATGGTAATAATGAAGTTCCTCTTATAATTATGGCTCACTTACCTTTTGTTGTTCAGCAGAAACTAACACAACATTGTAAAGCAATTTCCCCCCATCAAAAAAAGAAAAGTCTAAAAAATAAAATAAAATAATGAGGTTCCTTAGGATGAGACGAAGATCTTTTTCTAACATATCTGCTCATTTATATATCAAATAATGATGAGTCTACACATTATCTGTGAAAAACATCATATTATAGGAATCAAACAGCAGAGGAAAAGACTAGGACTATAGATCTCCTATGTGAGTTGGAACCTAGGTGTAATAATGCATTGTGGGAAAGTTTTACAAAACTGAATATGAGAACACTGACATAACTCTTCTGAAAAAAGTTTATCTTTCCCTCAATCCTTCCTACAGTTCAGTTCAGTCACTCAGTTGTGTCTGACTCTTTCAGACCCCCTGAACTGCAGCACATCAGGCTTCCCTGTCCATCACAAACTCCCAGAGCTTGCTCAAACTCATGTCCATCAGTCAGTGATGCCATCCAACTATCTCATCCTCTGTCGTCCCCTTCTCCTCCCGCCTTCAATTTTTCCCAGCATCAGAGTCTGTTCAAATGAGTCAGTTTTTCGTGTCAAGGGGCCAAAGTATTGGAGCTTCAGCTTCAGAATCAGTCCTTCCAATGAATATTAGGACGTATTTCCTTTAGGATCGACTGGTTTGATCTCCTTGCTGTCCAAGAGACTCAAGAGACTTCTCCAACATCACGGTTCAAAAGCATTAATTCTTCAGCACTCAGCTTTCTTTATGGTCCAACTCTCACATCCATACATGACTATTGGAAAAAACAGTTTGACTATATGGACCTTTGTCAGCAAAGCAACATCTCTGCTTTTTAGTATGCTGTCTAGGTTGGTCATAACTGTTCTTCCAAGGAGTAAGCGTCTTTTAATTTAATGGCTGCAGTCACCATGTACAGTGATTTTGGAGCCCAGAAAAATAAAGTCAGTCACTGTTTCATTGTTTCCCCATCTATTTGCCATGAAGTGATGGGACCAGATGCCATGATCTTAGATTTTGAATGTTGAGTTTTAAGCTAGCTTTTTCACTCTGCTCTTTCACTTTCATCAAGAGGCTCTTTATTTCCTCTTTGCTTTCTGCCATAAGGGTAGTATCATCTGCATAGCTGAGGTTATTGATATTTCTCCCAGCAATCTTGATTCCAGCTTGTGCTTCATCCAGCCTGACATTTTGCATGATGTATTCTGCATATAAGTTAAATAAGCAAGGTGACAATATACAGCCTCAAAGTTCTCCTTTCCCAATTTGGAACCAATCTGTTGTTCCATGTCTGGTACTAACTGTTGCTTCTTGACGTTTTACAGATTTCTCAGGAGGCAGGTAAGGTGGTCTGGTATTCCCATCTCCTGAGGAATTTTCCAGTTTGTCAAACAGTCAAAATCTTTAGCGTAGTCAATAAAGCAGAAGTAGATATTTTTCTGGAATCCCCTTGATTTTTCTATAATCCAACAGATGTTGGCAATTTGATCTCTGGTTCCTTTGCTTTTTCTAAATCCAGCTTGAACATAGGGAAGTTCTCAGTTCAGATACTGTTGAAGCCCAGCTTGGAGAATATTGAGCATTACTTTACTAGCATGTGAGATGAGTGCAATGTGCGATAGTTTGAGCATTCTTTGGCATTGCCTTTCTTTGGGATTAGAATGAAAACTGACCTTTTCCAGTCCTATGGCCACTGCGGAGTTTTTCAAATTTGCTGGCATATTGAGTGCAGTACTGTAACAGCATCATCTTCTGGATTTGAAATAGCTCAGCTGGAATTTAACCATCTGCACTAGCTTTGTTCATAGTGATGCTTCCTAAGGTCCACTTGATGTCACACCCCAGGATGTCTGGCTCTAGGGGAATAATCACACCACTATGGTTATCTGGGTCACTAAGATCTTTTTTGTTCTTCTGTGTATTCTTGCCAAATCTTCTTAACTTCCTGTGCTTCTGTTAGGTCCATACTGTTTGTTCTTTATGTTGCCCATCTTTGCATGAAATGTTCCCTTGGCATCTCTAATTATCTTGAAGAGATCTCTAGTCTTCCCCATTCTATTGTTTTCCTTCTACTTCTTTGCATTGATTGCTGAGGATGCTTTCTTATTTCTCCTTGCTTTTCTTTGCAACTCTGCATTCAGATGGATATATCTTTCCTTCTCTCCTTTGCCTTTCAATTCTCTTCTTTTCTCAGCTATTTGTAAGGCCTCCTCAGACAACCATTTTGCCTTTTTGCATTTCTTTTTCTTGGGGATGGTCTTGATCACTGCCCTCTGCACAATGTTATGAACCTCTATCCATAGTTCTTCAGGCACTCTTTCTACCAAATCTAATCCCTTGAATCTATTTGTCACTTCCACTGTATAATTGTAAGGGGTTTGATCTAGGTCATACCTGAATGGTCTAGTGGTTTTCCCTACTTTCTTCAATTTAAGTCTGAATTTTGCAATAAGGAGTTCATGATCTGATCCACAGTCAATTCCTGGTCTTGTTTTTGCTGACTGTATAGAGCTTCTCCATCTTCGGCTGCAAAGAATATAATCATTCTGATTTCGGTATTGACCATCTTTTAATGTCCACGTGTAGAGTCTTCTCTTGTGTCGTTGGATGAGTGTTTGCTATGACCAGTAAGTTTTCTTGACAAAACTCTGTTAGCCTTTCCCCTGCTTAAAATTTTACCTCAAGGCAAACTTGCCTGTTACTCCAAATATCTTTTCAACTCCTACTTTTGTATTCCAGTCCCCTGTGATGTGAAAGGGAATTTTTTTTTTTTTTTTTTTTTTTTTGGTGTTAGTTCTAGAATGTCTTGTAGGTCTTCATAGAACTGTTCAACTTCACATTCTTTGACACTCGTGGTTGGGGCATAGACCTGGATTAGTGTGATATTGAATGGTGTGCCTTGGAAACAAACCGAGATCATTCTGTTGTTTTTAAGATTGTACCCAAGTTCTGCATTTCATATTCTTTTGTTGACTATGAAGTGTGACTCCACTTCTTCTAAGGGATTCTTGCCCACAGTTGTAGATATAATCATCATCTGAATTAAACTGTCCCATTCCAGTCCATTTCTAGAAATGGTTACAATCCCAGAGAGGCCAGAAATCTGTTAAAGGTAAGCTCAATGAAAAATGCAAACCATTGGCCTGACTGCTTATCAATACATAAACCTATATTGGTGACGATAACTCTGCATTCTGCTTGAATGGGACCCAGAGTACACAGAAAAGAAAAAAGAAAAAAAAAAAAAAACAAAAAAAAACACAGCACTAGTTTTGTAGCTTGGCCATACTTTTCTTGAAAACCTCAATTCTTTCCTCTGTGACTAGATTTTATATCCCAAATATCACAGCAGCCTTTTGCCCTTCACTTCTATCTTTCACAACTTAATCTAAAAGCCACTCTGAGATTACATGGAAGACTGAAAATAAATAGCACAGATAAGTGAGGACTGAATATTAGGGATCAATCTTGCAGGAAGAAAACTCCAAGAAGCTCTCTTTTCCTTAACAAAATCTCAGAGTTCCTTTAAAATTCCTTTACAACTTGAATTAATATATAAACAATCAGAGTAGTCCTCACAAAGTGAGGAACTTCAACCGTTTTTCAATTTGGTCTCCTTTTGATGCTGGCAAAACACCAAGAAGAGATACAGAAAGTAAGAGTATGGAAAAGCCCAGCAGGAACAAAAAAGCAACAAGCGTGTGTTTGAGTTTTTTTTCCTTGTTTGTTACTTAATCCTTTTGTTTTCTGTGCTCTTGTTTCTGATAAAAAGGATAACATTTTTGTTGTTTCTCATAAGAAACACAAAGTAAAGGCAGAGAGAAATGTCCCTGACAATTAGCACAAAGAGGGCAAAAATCATAATTAAGATGAAATCATGGAAGACAAGGCAAAAGAATAAGGTTGAATAAAACAGGGAAAATCAAACAGATAACTTCAGGACTCAAATCTGAAATCTGACTTCCTGGTTGCATGTAACTAGAGAGTCAAATTAATCATTACTAAGAAAACAGAGAACAGAGTAGACAGATGCACTACATTACATAGTTGGCTATCTGAATCAATATCTTGGCCTTCTGACAAAATTGTGTCATTTAACCAAACTGTTATTCATAGTGTTATTCAAGGAACTCTTCTTTCCTTTTCATAACAACCTTGACTAAAACAAATAAATAAAAATCATGATATAGAAATTCCTAAGAATGTTTAGGGACCTTCCAACATCCAAGTGATTAGTTTTCCTGGTTAACATAAGTAGCTCAGCCTTACCAACATATGCCCTCAATTACAATTTAAACTCATTCTTTGCTTTAAAAATATTTCTACTGAATTGTTATTATTCTTCCAGGGGCAAAATAGCAAACAGCTGTGAAAAAATAATTGCAAGGCTTTCAGTTTCAGACTTACTCTTAGCTTTGATCTTAAATGATCAAACTCTTGAAAAGGACGTGTGCAAACATTTTAGACTTAATATATAATACCCAGTTTCTTCTTAAAAGTGTAAATTAATGGATAACATTCTATATAATTATTTTATAGCTTATAAAATTAATGAAATATCCAAGAAATTCTTCTTGGAACTACTGTTACAGGACAAGAGAGTATTAGACCAGTAGGTTAATTTTGATCCTTAAATCTTATTTTAAAAATTTAGATCTGCTTTCTGTTCTCAAAAGACAGGATTTTGTCTTTTCTACACTATTTTGATCATTTATTCATATTACCTTGGCTTTTCCAAGGTAAAGGTGAAAGAGCTCAAGTTACTCTAGTTAATACCTACAATGAAATACCCTAGGCTTATACCATCAAATGAGAAAAAGAAATAAGAAAACACCTTTTCAGGTCTCATGAAGAATTATAACAACTTTCAGGGTACAAAAGTAACTTTACTGTTTACTATGACACAACCAATGTATCTTGGTTGTTTCCTTCCTGTCCACTCTCTACTAAAGATTATAGCTATATATACTCTAAACACAAACCTCCTCCATTAGTTCAATTATATACCTTAGTTATTTTCCAATATATGGCACATCTGTTTGAAGCCATTCAGGCCTTGCTAATTTATAGATATCTGCCTTTGGTTCATGCCCTGATTTCTTCTTTGATAATTTATAAAACTGAGGTGTGACATTCATATACTGAAAGGCATAAAGACCTATATACAGGGAATTGTCAACAAGTTATGACCAACCTAGACAGCAGAGACATTACTTTGCCAACAAAGGTCCATCTAGTCAAGGCTATGGTTTTTCCCGTGGTCATGTATGGATGTGAGAGTTGGACTGTGAAGAAAGCTGAGCGCCGAAGAATTGACACTTTTGAACTGTGGTGTTGGAGAAGACTCTTGAGAGTCCCTTGGACTGCAAGGAGATCCAACCAGTCCATTCTAAAGGAGATCAGTTCTGGGTGTTCATTGGAAGGACTGATGCTAAAGCTGAAACTCCAATACTTTGGCCACCTCATGTGAAGAGTTGACTCATTGGAAAAGACCCTGATGCTAGGAGGGATTGGGTGCAGGAGGAGAAGGGGACAACAGAGGATGAGATGGCTGGATGGCATCACTGACTCGATGAACATGAGTTTGAGTAAACTCCAGGAGTTGGTGATGGACAGGGAGGCCTGGTGTGCTGCGATTCATGGGGTCGCAAAGAGTCTGACACGACTAAGCAACTGAATTGACTGAATTTGCTGTTACATGTGCTTTATACCTAAGCTATTAATTGTTTTATACTATTATAGTCTACCAGTTATAAACAGTCACTGAGAGAATACTCTGCTGATCTGTTGATTTGTGACGGATGCACTGAATACATAAACAAATGGAGTCCTTAAATAACTCTCAAGAATAAAGAAAAGATACATAGGGACAAGACCACAAATACAGTAGGGAGAAGGAAATGCTAATAAAAATATGTACACGGTAAATGTGTGGCAACTGACTTAGGAAAATTGTATAGATGAGGAGACAGTTCAGGAAAGAGTCATAAGAGAAACGGGGATGAAGGTGTGGGTGCGCATGTGGAGAACAGTTATCTTACAGGTGAGTTAAAGGAAAACCAAGTGGCCTCTTCAGCTGTCAAGTAAGATACAGATGGAAGAAATTGTGGAAGATGAATCTGAAATAAGGTGTTGATAAACCTTGTATGCAACATTAAAGGACAATTGATTTTTATCTACAGAAATCGGGGATTATCTTGATTTTAAACAGAGGTTCCACAAATATACTGTCTTCAATTTAACAATTATCTTACTCATACTTACACACATCCTCTCAATAATTACTACTGTTGTTACTGCTCTTTTCATATAGAGGGGCATTTTATATCTGAGTTTTTATTCCAATGATGTCCTTTTTCTGAAATTACCCATCCCACTCTTCTCTTCCAAGTCCTATATTTATTTTCCAATTTACCTCAATGGCGTAACTTGAATGTCATGATCTTAGTTTTCTTTATTTCTTCATATTCCCTTCATATTTGCTTTAAGCTTTTAATGCATACATGAGTAAGGAACAACAGTGTTGATACTTGTGCCTTGTAACACTGGTTGTTTCTTATAACATATATTGTGTATTTTTAATTTGCTTAATTTTCATGTATCTGGAACATGTGTCTAGACTTTATTATCAGAATCCCTGATGGAATAATCATAGCATATTTTATTTTGTTTTATTTAGGGGAGTTGTGCTGTTTTGTTCTTTAATAAGAATCACTATTGACTTTGTTGAAAATATCAGATTGAGGACCCACTGTGTAAATATTTCTCTATATATAAATTTTCACCTCAAGAACAAAAATCTTTTTTTAAAGACCCTATGGCTTAATTTTTGAGTTTTATACGTCTCAGGCTCTTCAGAAAATAGATTATAAACTGCAATGCACGAAGTTCAAATTTTGTTTTCTATATTTCTATAACACCTATTGAGTGTTAGATATATCTTAATTTGTCTTAACATACTTCTTCACTTTACTTTTTCATTCTGCATAAATTCTTCCCTCTATTCATGGAGTGCACATCAAGATTTTTGAGGCAGTGAGGTATCATCTTTAAGACTGGAAGATACCTTTGCTTGGATTTAGCCATGTGGAAATTATGACTAAAAAATCATATTAAAATGCTGACTATAAATTTAACAATTTTGTATAAAGGCATATACACATTACCTTATTAATCGGTATATTTTTTATTTAAAAATATCTTTTAAAAATCACAATAGTGTATCACTTGAATAAATTTAAAGTTTATATTTTATGTTGTTGTTCAGTCATTAAGTCGTGTCTGATTCTTTGTGACCCCATGTACTGCAGTACGCCAGGCTTCCCTGTCCCTCACCATATCCCAGAGTTTGCTCAAAATCATGTCCATTGAGTTGGTGATGCTATCTAACTTCTCATCATCTTCTACTCTTTTCTCCTTTTGCCTTCAATCTTTCCCAACATCAAGGTCTTTTCTAATGAGTCATCTCTTTGCATCAGATGCCCAAAGTATTGGAGCTTCAGCTTTAGCATTAGTCCTTCCAATGGAAATTCAGACTTGATTTCTCTTAGGATTGACTAGTTTGATGTCCTTGAAGTCCAAGTGACCCTCAAGAGTCTTCTCCAGCACCACAATTTGAAAGCATCAAACCTTTATGGTTCAATTCTCACATCCATATAGAACTACTGGAAAAACAATTGCTTTAACTATGCGGACCTTTGTCAGCAAAGTGATGTCTTTGCTTTTTAACATGCTGTCTAGATTTGCCATAACTTTCCTTCCAAGGAGCAAGTATCTTTTAATTTCATGGCTGCAGTCACTGTCCTCAGTGATTCTGGATCCCAGGAAAACAAAATCTGTCCCTGCTTCTACTTTGTCCCCTTCTATTTGCCATGAAGTGATGGGATCAGATGCAATGATCTTAGTTTTTTGAATGTTGAGATTTAAGGGAACTTTTTCTATTTCATGTCTTAGCTAAAATTAAAAGTTATAAAATGGCAATTAATGGTAATTAAACCCTCCTTTCTTTTTTTTTTTTTTTTTTTGCCTACTCCATTGCAAGCAAGGACAAGAGCTATCTTTAGGAAAGTATGAATAGAAAAAGGGAAATTAGTCCTGTTGTAATATTTGCCAATATTGAATCACAACTTTAAGTTGAGATGGTAGATGAAGCATTAAGAAAGTGAGGTTAGATGTATTCAAAGATTTATTAAAATATTTTCATTTGTAGTAGGGAACTTATTAAAATTCAGGAGTATGGGTCTGATCTGAATTTTATCAAACTTCTTGACACAAATGCCATAGTTACACAGTCAGATCCTCCCATTATGAAGTACATTTTGATTAGGCATTTTATGCAATTTCTGTCAACAGATTCATTTACTTGTAAACCTGGTAGCCAAGTTAAGTTAAAGCACAGGAAATAAAATGTTCCTGGTATTATAACTTTTGAGATGATAATTAGTACCTTATTAAAGGGCTTCTCTGGTCACACATATTGTCAAGAATCTGCCTGTAATGCAGGAGACAAGGGTTCAATCCCTGGGTTGGGAAGATCTCCTGGAGAAGGGAATGGCTACGCACTCCAGTGTTCTTGACTGGAGAATTCCACGGACAAAGGAACCTAGTGGGCTACAGTCGATGGGGTCTCAAAGAGTCAGACACAAGTGAGTGACTAACAGTTTCACTTTTATTTTTTTACTTCATCTTATTAAAATAAAGTGGAAATTGAATACTTGAGCATTTTAAAAATCACTAAATCTGACAGTCTGATACATATTTCAATATTTTTAACTTTCTTCTTAAAAATTGTTGCAGTTTATAATGAGACATTCAGTATTTCTTTCTAAAACATTTTAAAGAATGGGATAAGTATTAAGAGTAACAAGTTGTAACTTTATTTAAAATTTAAGTGAGATGTTATTTATTACTTTTGAAAATTAAGGATTTTATATGTTTTATCTCTCTAGAGATAATGGAGGCTCACTGCTGATGATTTTTAAATTAACATTGTACACAAGAAATCAAGTATTTTTCAATAGAGTTGTACAATACCTTAAGTCTACACTTTATGTATCAAAGTGACTAAATTAAAATTTAGTTCCACTAGTTTTCTAAAATCTGTCTGAATGTAATATTAGTATATAGATATGGTAAATAGGGCAAGCTTAAACTTCCTTTTTAACTCAGTTATATCCTTTGCGGCTTCTCTCGTAGCTCAGTCAGTAAAGAATCTGTCTGCAATACAGGAGACCCAGGTTTAATTCCTGGGTCAGGAAGATCCCCTGGAAAAGGAAATGGCAACCCACTCCAGTATTCTTGCCTGGAGAATCTCATGAACAGAGGAGCCTAATGGGCCACAGTCCATGGGATCATAAGAGTTAGATACGACTTAGCAAATAAACCACCAAATCCTTTGAAGTAGTTCAATTAGAGCAAGGAAAGAAGTTTATTAAGGTGTTTTAATTTTCTCCATCAGTTCAATTCAGTTCAGTCGCTCAGTAGTGTCCGACTCTTTGCGACCCCATGAATCGCAGCACACCAGGCCACTGTGTCCATCACCAACTCCTGGAGTTCACTCAAACTCAGGTCCATCAAGTCAGTGATGCCATCCAGCCATCTCATCCTCTGTCGTCCCCTTCTCCTCCTGCCCCCAATCCCTCCCAGCATCAGAGTCTTTTCCAATGAGTCAACTCTTCGCATGAGGTGGCCAAAGTACTGAAGTTTCAGCTTTAGCATCATTCCCTCCAAAGAAATCCCAGGACTGATCTCCTTCAGAACAGACTGGTTGGATCTCCTTGCAGTCCATGGAGATTCAGTGTTAGTTCTAAAAGGTCTTGTAGGTCTTCATATAACAGTTCAAATTCAGCTTCTTCAGCATTACTGGTTGGGGCATAGACTTGGATAACTGTAATATTGAATGGTTTGCCTTGGAAACCAACAGAGATCATTCTGTCATTTTTGAGGCTGCATCCAAGTACTGCATTTTGAACTCTTTTGTTGACCCTGATGGCTACTCCATTTCCTCTGAGGCATTCCTGCCTGCAGTAGTAGATATAATGGTCATCTGAGTTAAATTCACCCATTCCAGTCCATTTTAGTTTGCTGATTCCTAGAATGTTGACGTTCACTCTTCCCATCTCTTGTTTGACCACTTCCAATTTGCCTTGATTCATGGACCTGATATTCCAGGTTCCTATGCAATATTGCTCTTTACAGCATCGGACCTTGCTTCTGTCACCAGTCACATCCACAACTGGGTATTGTTTTTGCTTTGGCTCCATCCCTTCATTCTTTCTGGAGTTATTTCTCCAGTGATCTCCAGTAGCATATTGGGCATCTACTGACCTGGGGAGTTCCTCTTTCAGTATCCTATCATTTTGCCTTTTCATACTGTTCATGGGGTTCTCCAGGCAAAAATACTGAAGTGGTTTGCCATTCCCTTCTCCAGTGGACCACATTCTGTCAGACCTCTCCACCATGACCCACCCATCTTGGGTGGCCCCATGGGCATGGCTTAGTTTCATTGAGTTAGACAAGGCTGTGGTCCTAGTGTGATTAGATTGACTAGTTTTCTGTGAGTATCATTTCAGTGTGTCTGTCCTCTGATGCCCTCTTGCAACATCTACCATCTTACTTGGGTTTCTCTTACCTTGGATGTGGGGTATCTTTTCACAGCTGCTCTAGCAAAGCACAGCTGCTGCTCCTTACCTTGGACCTATTTCATTTTAATTATGAAGTATTGTGCTCAATATCAGGACTTGGACCTTAATGAAAGTTAAATTTAAAAATGCCTTGAAAGAAGCTTTTAACATATGAAATATAAGCTATAATAAAAATATAAAACTTTTTCTGAAGTTGTTATTTAGAAAATCATAATTTGCATATGTGAAATATGGCACGACTATGACCCTTTGAACAAACGCCATGAAACAATATATTTAAAAGAGTTCTTCTGTGATACAGTAAAGCTGATACCTTAATATTTAAGGAAATTAGCTTTATATCATATACTGTATGCTACATTTTTCCTTCCAAGAAAATATTAAAGAAGATGAAGGGAATTAATGGGCCACTTCAACATTAATTTCAAACTGTTAAGTATGGATAAAATAAACAAAAAAAGGATGAAAATTCATTATTTTGTCTGACTTCTCTAGATTAAAGTTTTCATGATTAGATGTAGTCTGACAGCCAGATGAATAAGTGAATGCAATCTCCTCTCAAATCAATATAAATATAATATATAATGTGAACTTTCAGTTTTAATTTCTGGATTTTAGGCTCAGTGGGTGAACATATGGTGCTTAGTTACCACAAGATACATCCTCAAGCATGAATAACTTGGCAAATATCTTATTATTATTGTTTAAAAAGTAAGAAAATGTGCTCTACTGTCAGTTTTCACTAGGAACAATAAGAAAAAAAACAGTATATTAAAAGAATATATTGGAAACATACAGAACCTAAAAGATGAAGAATGTTTAAAATTATTTTTATGAATAGCATATGTGTGTGTTGTGCATTAGTCACTCAGTAGTGTCCAACTCTATGCAGCCCTATGGACCAATAGTTCACCAGGCTGCACTGTCCATGGAATTTTCCAGGCAAGGATACTGGAGTAGGCTGCCATTTCCTTCTCCAGATGAACAGTATATAAGTTTAGTTAATATGAAAATTTACTTTTTATGAATTTTATGCTGGATGTACACTTGTTATAGAAATGGCTCAGAACCTATGGATAGAGGTACCTGTGAAAAGAGTTCATTCATTCACAGCTTACACATTATGAACACTTAATACAATTGTGTTGATAAAGTCTTGACACTGGGCTGCTCACCTTTATTGATAGAAACATAAAACACAGTTTGTGTTAAGATTACCTAGGGGAGGTGCAAAGTCTAGTGATGGACAAAAGAATTCCTACAGTAACTGAAAGAAGATCTGCAGAAACTGATCTGAAGCTGAGACCTGAAGCATTAGTAGAAATGGCCAAGCACAGACAGGGGTGTGAAAAATGTGTGTGGGTGCATGTGTGTGTATGTGTGTGTGAGACAGAGAGGAGAGAGAGAGAGAATGACAGAGAGAGAAAGACAGAGAGAGAAAGAGAGAGTATGTAAGAGAGAGAGGTGATCTGAGTTGCAAATTTTAAGTTAGCTATTTTTATCATGGCTCAGACACAGAATCATACAGTAGGATGAAAGCTATTGTAATACAAGTCCAAGAATCCATATGTATATGTGCACCGACTACTCACACAACAAATAGTATGGGTTTGGATTGCTTACTTTTTCAAATAAATACAATAAAATGCAAATTTATTTAAATTTTATTGCTGAAATCAGATTATCTTTATATAATTTTTTTTCAAATGGGCACTGAAAGGTCAATGGCCTTTCAATAGCAACAATCTCTAATTTGGTAAATTTAAAAATGCTCTGAAGCATTGGTAGCCATTTTCCTAGGTTGTCTAAAATCCCCAACAATATCTAACACAATGGTTAAACATATTTTCACAAAATCTGTACTATTCTCTATGAGTTAAGTAGTCCAAATATGTGAGACAAATTAATGACTTTGATATCATTATGATTCAAAGTATATTATGAAATTAATTTTTATAATTATGGACAAAAATACATTTATAAAACTAACTGGAGCAAAGATCGGTAAGAAATGAATGTGAATAGAGCATGGCAGTAGATAGGATATCTATAAAAATGTAAGCCAAGATTTATTAAGCAAAACTAGAGTAAACATTTTTGTGGCTATGGAAGGTAAAGGACAAATATGTTTCAGATGATTGCAGGCTTTTAACCTGAGAAATTAGGACCATCGAGCTGGGCCTATTTTTAAGAAAGATCCTTGACTGAATTCTTTTCAAAGAGATAACAAACAAGAAAAGAAAAATTAAAATATGCCAATTCTATGAATCTGAGGAAAGCTACAGAAGGCATTTCCATGAGAAGCCCATCTGTAGCCTAACCACTGAGAGGCGAATTTAAGCATTTCAGACATACAGTTACAAGATATGAAATAAGAATGTCAATGAAAATTAACTACATTGTGCAGGAGATGGTGACCAAACTCATCCCAAAGAAAAAGAAATGCAAGAAGGCAAAGTGTTAAGGAGGAAGATTTATAAATAGCTGTTAAAAGAAGAGAAGAGAAAGGTAAGGGTGAAAGGGAAAGATAAACCCAACTGAATGCAGAGTTCCAGAGAAGAGCAAGGAGAGATAAGAAAGCCTTCTTAAGTGAATAATGCAAATATAGGAAAAACAATAGACTAGGAAAGACTAGAAATGTCTTCAAGAAACCTGGAGATATCAAGGGAAGATTTCATGCAAGGATGGGCATGATAAAGAACAGAAACAGTAAGGACCTAACAGAACCAGAAGACACTAAGAAGAGGTGGCAAGAATACACAGAACTATACATAAAAGGTCTTAATGACCCAGAAAACCATGATGGTGTGGTCACTCACCTAGAGCCAGACATCCTGGAGTGTGAAGTCAAGTGGGTCTTAGGAAGCATTACTACAAACAAAGCTAGTGGAGGTGATGGAATTGCAACTGAGCTATTTAAAATCTTAAAAGATTATGCTGTTAAAATGCTGCACTCAATATGCCAGCAAATCTGGAAAACTCAGCAGTGGCCACAGGACTGGAAAAGGTTAGTTTTCATTCCAACCAAAAGAAATGCAATGCCAAAGAGTGTTCAAAATATCATACAATTGTATTCATTTCACATGCAGGCAAGGTTATGCTCTAAATCCTTCAAGCTAGGCCTCAGCATTATGTGAACCAAGAACTTTCAGATGTACAAGATGGGTTTTGAAAAGGCAGAGGAAACAGAGATCAAACCGTCAACATTCATTGGATCACAGACAAAGCAAGGGAACTCCAGAAAAAGTAACTTCTGCTTCATTGACTACTCAAAAGTCTTGGACTGTGTGGATCAAAACAAACTTTGGAAAATTCTTCAAGAGATGGGAATACCAGACCACCTTATCTACTTCTTGTGAAACATGTATGGAGGTAACAAAGCAACAGTTAGAACTGGACATGGAACAAATGACTGGTTCAAAACTGGGACAGGAGTATAACAAGGCTGAATATTGTCACTCTGTTTGTTTAACTTTTGTGCAGAGCACATTATGTGAAATGTTGGGCCGGATGAATCACAAGTTGGAATCAAGATTGCCGAGAGAAATATAATATCAACAAATTCATATATGCAGATTATACCACTATCACGGCAGAAATAGAAAAGGAACTAAAGAGCCCCTTGACGAGAGTGAAAGAGGAGAGAGAAAAAAGGTGGCTTAAGACTCAACATTCAGAGGGAGGAGCCAAGATGGCGGAGGAGTAGGATGGGGAGAACACTTTCTCCCCCACAAATTCATCAAAAGAGCATTTAAACGTCGAGTAAATTCCACAAAACAACTTCTGAATGCTGGCAGAGGACATCAGGCACCCAGAAAAGCAACCCAACTCTTCAAAAGGAGGTAGGAAAAAATATAAAAGACAAAAAAAGAGACAAAAGAGGGAGGGACGGAGTTCCGTCCAGGGAAGGAAGTCTTAAAAAGAGAGAAGTTTCCAAACACCAGGAAACCTTCTCACTGCTGAATCTGTGCCGAGCTTTGGAAGCACAGAGGGCAACATAACAGGGAGAAAAAAATAAATAAACAATTAAAAATCGCAGATTGTGAGCCCTACGGTAACTCCCCCAGCGGAGAAGCAGCGCAGACGCCTGCACACGGCATTAGCAAGCGGGGGCTGGGCAGGGAAGCGCGGCGCAGGCTGTGTCGCTTAGAGTAAGAATCTGGCCCGAATGTCCTGAGCGCTATCTGAGCGAAATAATTTGGGCTAGCAAACCAGACTGTGGGATATCTACCACGCGAAAAGCCAGCCCTAACCTAAGACACCTCCAGGCCCGCACACGGAACAAAGGACTGAACAGAGATAGCCGGCTGCAGACCTTCCCCCTCCGGTGACAGGCAGCCAGAGCCGGAAGGGGGCAATCGCAGCCCCAGAGAGACACTATCTATAAAACTGTAAGCAGGCTTCTTTGCTAACTAAAACTTCTTGGGGGTCTGGACGGTCAACATCTGCCTGAGAAGGTGCACCGGTTTTACACCCAGATAACCTAGTGGTGGGGAGGCAATAAGTCGCAGCATTGGCGCTCGCCAAACACCTCATCACCTGAGCTGCTCAGACCTGGGAAGAGCACAAAATGCAGGCCCAACCGAGTCTGCGCCTCTGAGGACTACCCGAGTGCCTGAACCTGAGCGGCTTGGACCTGGGAGGTCAGCCGAGGGCTGGCCTCTGATTCTTCCAGGCGGAACAACCTAGAGCCCGAGCAGTGTGGGCAGGGAGGCTACATGCGCCGTGAGCGGGGGCAGACCCAGTGTGGCTGAGGCACTGCGAGCGCACACCAGTGTTATCTGTTTGCAGCCTCCCTCCCTCCCTCCCCACAGCGCAACTGAACAAGTGAGCCTAAAAAAAAAAAAAAAAAAAAGTGTCCTCCACCGTCCCCTTTGTGTCAGGACAGAAACCAGACACTGAAGAGACCAGCAAACAGAAGAAGCTATAACAGAGGGAAACGCCTTGGAAGCCACAGGCCATAGATTAAAACCCTGTGGTTACTACGGACTACATAGGAAGGGGCCTATAGATCTTTAGAAATATAAGTCGGACCAAGGAACTGCCAAAAATGAACTGAACCCACAATACTCACAACAAAACCAGAGAAAGACCTAGATATATTTTTACTATTTTTACGATCAATCTTTCTTTTTTTTTTAATTTTTTTAAAAAAAATTTTAAGTCCTCTATTGTCCTTTAATTTTCACTTTTATAACCTATTACTTTGCAAAAAAAAAAAAGACCCTATTTTTTCTTCTTCAGCAAATTTCATATATATATTTTATAATTTTTTGACCATGTTTTGTTTTTTTTTTCTTTTTCTTCTTTTCTTTAACATTGTATTTTTGAAATTCCAAACTCTACTCTAGATTTTTAATTTTAGCCTTTTGGTATATGTTATCAATTTTGTACCTATAGTTTTTTTTATAATTTCTGTGACTTTTTTTTTTTCCTCTGTTTCTTTCTCTTCTTCTTTTATATAACATCGTATATCTGCAATTCCAAACTCTACTCAAGATTTTTAATTTATACTTTTTGGTATTTGATATCAATTTTGTACCTCTATTTTCTTTATAATTTTTGCGACATTGTTTTTGTTGGTTTGTTTGTTTTCTCTCTTTATTTTTCTCCTTCTTTTTTTTAACATTGTATTTTTGAAATTCCAAACTCTACTCTAGATTTTTAATTTTTGCTTTTTGGTATTAGTTATCAATTTTGTACCTGTAGTTTCTTTATAATTTTCGTGACCTTGTTTGTTTTTCTTTGTTCGTTTTTTCTCTCTTTCTTTTCCTTCTTCTTTTCTTTAACATCGTATATTTGAAATTCCAAACTCTACTCTAGATTTTTAATTTTTGCTTTTATGTATTTGTTACCAATTTTGTACCTTTAAGAACCCAATCTTCAGGACCCATTTTTCACTAGGGAGCGAGATTACTGGCTTGACTGCTCTCTCCCCCTTTGGACTCTCTGTTTTCTCCACCAGGTCGCCTGTATCTCCTCCCTAACCCCTCTCTACTCTACTCAACTCTGTGAATTTCTGTGTGTTCCAGACAGTAGAGAACACTTAGGGAACTGATTACTGGCTGGATCTGTCTCCCTCCTTTTCATTTCCCCCTTTTATCCTTCTGGCCACCTGTCTCCTTCCTCCTTCTTCTCTTCTCTGTATAACTCCGTGAACATCTCTGAGTGGTCCAGTTGTGGAGTGCACATAAGGAAGTGACTACTGGCTAGCCCACTCTTTCCACTATTGATTCCACATCATCTCATTTGGGTCACCTCTAACTCCCTCCTCCCTCTTCTCTTCTCCATGTAATGCTGTGAACCTCTCTGAGTGACCCTCACAGTAGAGAAACTTTTCATCTTTAACGTAGATGTTTTATCAATGGTGCTGTATAGAAGGAGAAGTTTTGAAACTACTGTAAAAATAAGACCGATAACTGGAAGAAGGAGACTTATGTCCAAACCCTGACTCCAGGGAACTCCTGACTCCAAGGAACATTAATTGACAGGAGCTCATCAAATGCCTCCATACCGACACTGAAACCAAGCACCACACAAGGGCTAACAAGTTCCAGGGCAAGACATAACAAGCAAATTCTCCAGCAACAAAGGAACACAGCCCTGAGCTTCAAGATACAGGCTGCCCAAAGTCACCCCAAAACCACAGACATCTCATAACTTATTACTGGACATTTCATTATACTCCAGAGAGAAGAAATACAGCTCCATCCACCAGAACATCGACACAAGCTTCCCTAACCAGGAAACCTTGACAAGCCACCTGTACAAACCCACACACAGCGAGGAAATGCCACAATAAAGAGAACTCCACAAACTGCCAGAATACAGAAAGGACACCCCAAACTCAGCAATTTAAACAAGATGAAGAGACAGAGGAATAGCCAGCAGATAAAGGAACAGGATAAATGCCCACCAAAGCAAACAAAAGAGGAAGAGATAGGGAATCTACCTGATAAAGAATTCCGAATAATGATAGTGAAATTGATCCAAAATCTTGAAATTAAAATGGAATCACAGATAAATAGCCTGGAGGCAAGGATTGAGAAGATGCAAGAAAGGTTTAACAAGGACTCAGAAGAAATAAAAAAGAGTCAATATATAATGAATAATGCAATAAGTGAAATTAAAAACACTCTGGAGGCAACAAATAGTAGAATAACAGAGGCAGAAGATAGGATTCGTGAATTAGAAGATAGAATGGTAGAAATAAATGAATCAGAGAGGACAAAAGAAAAACGAATTAAAAGAAATGAGGACAATCTCAGAGACCTCCAGGACAATGTTAAACGCTACAACATTCGAATCATAGGGGTCCCAGAAGAAGAAGATAAAAAGAAAGAGCATGAGAAAATACTTGAGGAGATAATAGTTGAAAACTTCCCTAAAATGGGGAAGGAAATAATCACCCAAGTCCAAGAAACCCAGAGAGTCCCAAACAGGATAAACCCAAGGCGAAACACCCCAAGACACATAGTAATCAAATTAACAAAGATCAAACACAAAGAACAAATATTAAAAGCAGCAAGGGAAAAACAACAAATAACACACAAGGGAATACCCATAAGGATAACAGCTGATCTTTCAATAGAAACTCTTCAAGCCAGGAGGGAATGGCAAGACATACTTAAAATGATGAAAGAAAATAACCTACAGCCCAGATTATTGTACCCAGCAAGGATCTCATTCAAGTATGAAGGAGAAATCAAAAGCTTTTCAGACAAGCAAAAGCTGAGAGAATTCTGCACCACCAAACCAGCTCTCCAACAAATACTTAAGGATATTCTCTAGACAGGAAACACAAAAACGGTGTATAAATTCGAACCCAAAACAATAAAGTAAATGGCAACGGGATCATACTTATCAGTAATTACCTTAAACGTAAACGGGTTGAATGCCCCAACCAAAAGACAAAGACTGGCTGAATGGATACAAAAACAAGACCCCTACATATGTTGTCTACAAGAGACCCACCTCAAAACAGCGGACACATCCAGACTGAAAGTGAAGGGCTGGAAAAAGATTTTCCATGCAAATAGGGACCAAAAGAAAGCAGGAGTAGCAGTACTCATATCAGATAAAATAGACTTTAAAACAAAGACTGTGAAAAGAGACAAAGAAGGTCACTAAATAATGATCAAAGGATCAATCCAAGAAGAAGATATAATAATTATAAATATATATGCACCCAACACGGGAGCACTGCAGTATGTAAGACAAATGCTAACAAGTACGAAAGGAGAAATTAACAATGACACAATAATAGTGGGAGACTTTAATACCCCACTCACACCTATGGATAGATCAACTAAACAGAAAATTAACAAGGAAACACAAACTTTAAACGATACAATAGACCAGTTAGACCTAATTGATATCTATAGGACATTTCATCCCAAAACAATGAATTTCACCTTTTTCTCAAGTGCACATGGAACCTTCTCCAGGATAGATCACATCCTGGGCCATAAAGCTAGCCTTGGTAAATTTAAAAAATAGAAGTCATTCCAAGCATCTTTTCTGACCACAATCCAGTAAGATTAGATCTCAATTACAGGAGAAAAACTATTAAAAATTCCAACATATGGAGGCGGAACAACACACTGCTGAATAACCAACAAATCACAGAAGAAATCAAAATTTGCATAGAAACGAATGAAAATGAAAACACAACAACCCAAAACCTGTGGGGCATGGTAAAAGCAGTCCTAAGGGGAAAGTTCATAGCAATACAGGCACACCTCAAGAAACAAGAAAAAAGTCAAATAAATAACCTAACTCTACACCTAAAGCAACTACAAAAGGAAGAAATGAAGAACCCCAGGGTTAGTAGAAGGAAAGAAATCTTAAAACTTAGAGCAGAAATAAATGCAAAAGAAACAAAAGAGATCATAGCAAAAATCAACAAAACCAAAAGCTGGTTTTTTGAAAGGATAAAATTGACAAACCATTAGCCAGACTCATCAAGAAACAAAGGGAGAAAAATCAAATCAATAAAATTAGAAATGAAAATGGAGAGATCACAACAGACAACACAGAAATACAAAGGATCATAAGAGAGTACTATCAACAATTATATGCCAATAAAATGGACAACGTGGAAGAAATGGACAAATTCTTAGAAAAGTACAACTTTCCAAAACTCGACCAGGAAGAAATAGAAAATCTTAACAGACCCATCACAAGCACGGAAATTGAAACTGTAATCAAAAATCTTCCAGCAAACAAAAGCCCAGGTCCAGACGGCTTCACAGCTGAATTCTACCAAAAATTTAGAGAAGAGCTAACACCTATCCTGCTCAAACTCTTCCAGAAAATTGCAGAGGATGGTAAACTCCCAAACTCATTCTATGAGGCCACCATCACCCTAATACCAAAACCTGACAAAGATCCCACAAAAAAAGAAAACTACAGGCCAATATCACTGATGAACATAGATGCAAAAATCCTTAACAAACTAGCAATCAGAATCCAACAACACATTAAAAAGATCATACACCATGACCAAGTGGGCTTTATCCCAGGGATGCAAGGATTCTTCAATATCTGCAAATCAATCAATGTAATACACCACATTAACAAATTGAAAAATAAAAACCATATGATTATCTCAATAGATGCAGAGAAAGCCTTTGACAAAATTCAACATCCATTTATGATAAAAACTCTCCAGAAAGCAGGAATAGAAGGAACCTACCTCAACATAATAAAAGCTATATATGACAAACCCACAGCAAACATTATCCGCAATGGTGAAAAATTGAAAGCATTTCCTCTAAAGTCAGGAACAAGACAAGGGTGCCCACTTTCACCATTACTATTCAACATAGTTTTGGAAGTTTTGGCCACAGCAATCAGAGCAGAAAAAGAAATAAAATGAATCCAAATTGGAAAACAAGAAGTAAAGCTCTCACTATTTGCAGATGACATGATCCTCTACATAGAAAACCCTAAAGACTCCACCAGAAAATTACTAGAACTAATCAATGACTATAGTAAAGTTGCAGGATATAAAATCAACACACAGAAATCCCTTGAATTCCTATACACTAATAATGAGAAAACAGAAAGAGAAATTAAGGAAGCAATTCCATTCACCATTGCAACGGAAAGAATAAAATACTTAGGAATATATCTACCTAAAGAAACTAAAGACCTATATATAGAAAACTATAAAACACTGGTGAAAGAAATCAAAGAGGACACTAACAGATGGAGAAATATACCATGTTCATGGATTGGAAGAATCAATATAGTGAAAATGAGTATACTACCCAAAGCAATCTATAGATTCAATGCAATCCCTATCAAGCTACCAACAGCATTCTTCACAGAGCTAGAACAAATAATTTCACAGTTTGTATGGAAATACAAAAAACCTCAAATAGCCAAAGCGATCTTGAGAAAGAAGAATGGAACTGGAGGAATCAACCTACCTGACTTCAGGCTCTACTACAAAGCCACAGTTATCAAGACAGTATGGTACTGGCACAAAGACAGAAATATAGATCAATGGAACAAAATAGAAAGCCCAGAGATAAATCCACGCACATATGGACACCTTATCTTTGACAAAGGAGGCAAGAATATACAATGGATTAAAGACAATCTCTTTAACAAGTGGTGCTGGGAAATCTGGTCAACCACTTGTAAAAGAATGAAACTAGAACACTTTCTAACACCATACACAAAAACAAACTCAAAATGGATTAAAGATCTAAATGTAAGACCAGAAACTAAAAAACTCCTAGAGGAGAACATAGGCAAAACACTCTCTGACATACATCACAGCAGGATCCTCTATGACCCACCTCCCGGAATATTGGAAATAAAAGCAAAAATAAACAAATGGGACCTAATTAACCTTAAAAGCTTCTGCACATCAAAGGAAACTATTAGCAAGGTGAAAAGGCAGCCTTCAGAATGGGAGAAGATAATAGCAAATGAAGCAACTGACAAACAACTAATCTCGAGAATATACAAGCAACTCCTACAGCTCAATTCCAGAAAAATAAATGACCCAATCAAAAAATGGGCCAAAGAACTAAATAGACATTTCTCCAAAGAAGACATACAGATGGCTCACAAACACATGAAAAGATGCTCAACATCACTCATTATCAGAGAAATGCAAATCAAAACCACTATGAGGTACCATTTCACACCAGTCAGAATGGCTGCGATCCAAAAGTCTACAAGTAATAAATGCTGGAGAGGGTGTGGAGAAAAGGGAACCCTCTTACACTGTTGGTGGGAATGCAAACTAGTACAGCCACTATGGAGAACAGTGTGGAGATTCCTTAAAAAACTGGAAATAGAACTGCCTTACGATCCAGCAATCCCACTGCTGGGCATACACACTGAAGAAACCAGAAGGGAAAGAGACACGTGTACCCCAATGTTCATCGCAGCACTGTTTATAATAGCCAGGACGTGGAAGCAACCTAGATGTCCATCAGCAGATGAATGGATAAGAAAGCAGTGGTCCATATACACAATGGAGTATTACTCAACCATTAAAAAGAATACATTTGAATCAGTTCTAATGAGGTGGATGAAACTGGAGCCTATTATACAGAGTGAAGTAAGCCAGAAAGAAAAACACCAATACAATATACTAACGCATATATATGGAATTTAGAAAGATGGTAACAATAACCCTGTGTATGAGACAGCAAAAGAGACACTGATGTATAGAACAGTCTTATGGACTCTGTGGGAGAGGGAGAGGGTGGGAAGATTTGGGAGAATGGCATTGAAACATGTAAAATATCATGTATGAAGCGAGTTTCCAGTCCAGGTTCGATGCACGATACTGGATGCTTGGGGCTGGTGCACTGGGACGACCCAGAGGGATGGTATGGGGAGGGAGGAGGGAGGAGGGTTCAGGATGGGGAACACATGTATACCTGTGGCGGATTCATTTTGACATTTGGCAAAACTAATACAATTATGTAAAGTTTAAAACTAAAATAAAAAAAAAAAAAAAAGACTCAACAGTCAAAAAAACTAAGATCATGGCATTTGGTACCCATCACTTCATGGCAAATAGAAGTGGAAAAAGTGGAAGCAGTGACAGATTTTCTTTTCTTGAGCTCCAAAATCACTGCAGACTCCAGACATGAAACTAAAAAAATGCTTGCTCCTTGGAAGGAAAGCCATAACAAACATAGCTTATTACAAAGCAGAAACATCACTTTGCTGACAAAGGACCATATGATCAAATCTCTGGTTTTTCCAGTAGTGATATATGGATGTAAGAATTGGACCATAAAGAAGGCTGATTGCAGAGGAATTGATGCCTTCAAATTGCAGGGCTGGAGAATAACCTTGAGAGTTTCTTGGACTGTAAAGAGAGCAAACCAGTCGATCCTAAAGGAAATCAACCCTGAATATTCACTGGAGGGACAGATTGTGAAGCTGAAGCTCCAATACTTTGGCCACCTGATGGGAAGAGCGGACTCATTAGAAAAGACCCTGATGCTTGGAAAGACTGAAGGCAAAAAGAGAAGGGTACAGCAGAGGATAAGATGGTAAGATAGCATCACCAACTTAATGGACATGAATCTGAGCAAACTCCAGGAGATACTGAAAGACAGGGAATCCTGGAGTGCTGCGGTCATTGGGGTTGCGAAAAGTTGGACACAACTTGGCAACTGAACAACAACAACTATCATGAACCTCTGTGACAGCCTCATTCCCTCATATTTTATTCTCATTCTTTTCTTTTTCAGTGGACATCTTGGCCTATGCCTACCATCCTACCACACTTTACCTAGTCCTCTGGGTTACTTGCTGCCTTTTTCAGGATAACTTCATAATGAGTAAGCATCAACAAATGCTTTTTGTGAGAATAGACTTGTCAGGGTTTTGTTGATATACACTACAATCATCTAAGCAATTTTTACCCATACTGGGGAGGAGGCACTGGACATCCTCAAGGGTTCCTTATACTGATTGAAGTAGGGAAGAGCATGGTGCTTTTTTGCCTTGGAAGAGTTTTGTGTAAGCAGTTCTCAAAAATAAAAATTTAACAACTGAGAGTCTTGGAGTATGTTGAAAGACTCATTTTCAGTCAAGAAGCATGAACTACTTTGAAAACTACATGCCCACTTCTGGCATTCACATATTGAACATCCTCAGAGACCTTACTCACTACCTGATGTGCTAAAGTCAGAGCTTATACAACATATAATTGTGATTGACATATGGAAATGTCTGTTGACCTTATTTTTGCAAGGTAATAAATAATGCTATTTAAATCTCATCCTGATTTATCTGTGGTCTAAGATTTGCTCAGCAACCAGCACATCTCTGTGCCTGGTGAAGCCAGTATTAAGCAAAATCATCCCAGATGGAACCAAAGAAGCAGAACTAATTATTTGAGAAGTATATTCCTCCCTTTGGTATGATTTTAATGTCTACCCTTCTATGCAAAATTAGATTTATTTTAGAAAATAAAATGGATGTGGATTACTCTGTGATTTGCAGTTTTCAAGTTCAGAGGACATGGTGGTACCTGCATAGCCAAAGATAAACAATTTAGTCTTTTATATTCAGTATTATCTAAGTCAAAATTTTTAATATTAACCAAGACCCCAAGACCCTTTTAATGACCATTTCAGTTACTGTAAATAGAATCAACAGTCATTTCTTCACTGGAAAGGTAATAGTTTTTAAACAGGAATATGAAAGAGATCGATCAAAAAAAAAAAGGACAATCGTAATAAGCCTGGCAATTAAAGGAATGATAGTACATGCTTTATTAACTAGATAATGTTGAACACAATTTCAAAACACAAATACTGATAATTTTGGAAAATATTTTGCCATATTTTAATAACTACAAAAATAAATACAAATGAATTTGGTTATATTCATAAATATACTCATAAAATTCATGTTACCACTGTCATCTTACAGAAAATCAGAAAAAAATTTAATATCTAAGAGATTAAATATTTTTCAAATTGTCTTGGGGTTTTGAGGTCATTCTTCTAGAAATTTTCTTTTTCCATTAACTAATAGCAGAGCTACACCTCTCAACTGCATCTTCAGCGGTTATAGCAATGAAGTTGTAACAGTCCCTGCATTTAAAAGGCCAGAGCAACAGTGACATCAATCCCATTTTTCCTTCCAAATATTTTCATTCTTTTAAAGGAAAAAAAAAAAAGATCAAGTTGAAAAGGTGGCCATATAGTCTATGAAGTTCTCAGTGTTAACAGCAGAGTAGAATGACACAGCTTCTGTTAACTGTGTGCCCTACAAGCCTAAGTGTACAGGGGTATTCAGGTCAGTAGAGCTAAGGAGAACGAATATTGCATTCTGTAACACTGTCAAGTCAGCCAAATACTGAGAAGTTAAAAATAAAAAGTTATAGTAAAAGGTATATTCAGTTTTGTTCTCCTGTCACCAATGCAGCCACTATTTGCATTTATATAGGCCTTTCTACAGTATTCAAGACAGGTTCATCACCATCATTAAGCAATACTATTAGACCTTTGTGACTCTAGTCCACCAAACTTTATTTAACTTCTAAAACAGAAAATTTCTGCAGATATTTTCACTGTTTTCATTTTTCTCCTCTGTTTAAGATTTTAGGAGAATGTTTTAAGCAGAAATAATCATAAATTACAAATTAAAATAGTATATACACAGCAAATTATTCTCTTAACTGAACACATAGAACAGAACCACAGCACTTTTTGTGTAATATTATAAAATAAGTCCTTTAACAATCTAGGAATTTGTCCACTCATATTACAGTATAATATAGTATGAATAATCCATTTTCACTCAGCATAATGTGTCAATTTACTAAAATATAAAAATGTGAACTCACTGTGTGAAAATGAATAAAGGAAAACGTCACTCAAACTGAAGTCATAAAACCCTGAAAGGAGAGGTCTCATGCATGTACCAATGGTTGTATCTTACTTAACAAACCCAGAAAAAAAAGGAAAATTTTCTCCTTGCTCAGCAACAATGCAGTCAACAAGAAACTGCTGCAACTCAGGCAGTGAGAAGCCACCACAACTCTGAACTCTTGTTTCTGTCTAATGAACTTTTTTTTAATTGAAGGATAATTGCTTTACAGAATTTTGCTGTTTTCTGTCAAACTTCAATATGAATCAGCCATAGGTATACATATATACCTCCCTTTTGAACCTCCCTTCCATCTCCCTTTCCATCCCACCCCTCCAGGTAGATATAGAGCCCCTGTTTGAGTTTCCTGAGCCATACAGAAAATTCCCGTTGGCTATCTATTTTATGTACGGTAATGTAAGTTTCCATGTTACTCTTTCTATACATCTCACTCTCTCCTTCCTTCTCCCCATGTCTGTAAGTCTATTCTCTATGTCTCTCCACTGCTGTCCTGTAAATAAGTTGTTCAGTACCATTCTTCTAGATTCTGTATATATGTGTTAGAATATGATATTTACCATTCTCTTTCTGACTCATTTCACTCTTTTTAATAGGTTCTAGGTTCATCTGCCTCATTAGAACTGACTCAAATGTATTCCTTTTTATGACTAATATTGCATTGTATAAAATGTACCACAACTTTATCCATTCATCTGTCAATGGACATCTAGTTTGCTTACACGTTCTAACTATTGCAAATAGTGCTGCAATGAACAACGGTATACACGTGTCTTTTTCAATTTTGGTTTCCTCAGGGCATATGCCTAAGAGTGGGATTGCTAGGTCATATCGTGGTTGTATTCCTAGTTTTTAAAGGAATCTCCATACCGTCTTCCATAGTGGCTGTATCAATCTAATTTCCACCAACAGTGCAAGAGTGTTCCCTTTTTTCCACACCCTCTCCAGCATTTATTGTTTGTCGACATTTTGATACTGGCCATTCTGACCGGTGTGAGGTGATATCTCATTGCAGTTTTGATCTGCATTTCGCTAATAATAAGCAATGTTGAGCATTTTTTCATGTGTTTGTTACCCATTTGTATGTCTTCTTTGGAGAAATGTCTATTTAGGTCTTTTTTCCCACTTTTTGATTGGGTTGTTTGTTTTTCTGGCACTGAGTTGTATGAGCTGCTTGTATTTTGGAAATTAATCCTTTGTCAGTTGTTTCATTTGCTATTATTTTCTCCCAGTCTGAAGGTTGTCTTTTCACCTTGCTTATAGCTTCCTTTGTTGTGCAAAAGCTTTTAAGCTTAATCAGATCCCACTTGTTTACTCTTGTTTTTATTTCCCTTACTCTAAGAGGTGGGTCATAGAGGACATAAAGAGATGAAGAGATATTCCATGTTCCTCGTAGGAAGAATCAATATTGTGAAAATAACTATACTGCCAAATGCAATCTACAGATTCAATGCGATCCCTATCAAATTACCAACGGCATTTTTCACAGAACTAGAACAAAAAATTTCACAATTCATATGGAGACACAATAGGCCCTGAATAACCAAAGCAGTCTTGAGAAAGACAAATGGAGCTGGAGGAATCAACCTTCTAATGAACTTTTATTCACAACAGAAAATCCCAACTCCCTCTTCTCTTCTCCTTTGTTCTCCAAACTTTGCCTATAGTTCACCATAGTTTGCATGTCCTGAATTGCAAATCCTTTGCCATGATTTCACTGGCTAAACCGCTTAGCCTTTAGTTTTAAAAGTTGACATTACTTTGTGTCAGAAACAGACAAATCTCTGAGGATCTAATGACCCCAGATACCAGCTGTGGTACTCACGTCAGCCATTTGTGCTCTCCATTTCAATAAATCATATTTTTCTTTTTGATATGGTAAGTATCTTCTTGGATTAGAGCTCCCTCCTTTTCGTCACACTTTCCAACTTTATTCTGGATCTGTTTTAGTTTTTGTGTAGCCATCACCCTTTTGGTAAGTACTCATTTGTTTTCTGATCCTCTGGTTTTTAAGAATGGTATCCTAATCGCCTAAGTTTTCTCAGGTGGGTGCCCCTTCTGGGACCCAGAACATTTTCATATTTAAAAACCGTAGTCCCTCATCATGCACGTTTTAAACTAAATAGACAAACATAATCAAAGAAAATTTAGAACTTCAATAGCCACTATGTGGAAATTTATCCCCCACAAACCTTGTGGGGTTCAAGAACTAAACTTGAAGATTTTTGGCTCAAGAAAAAAATAAAACATGGAATTTAATGCCTATTTCATTTGGTTCCTTGAGGCTTTCAAATATGTTTAGACTTCAAAATTGCCTCTTTACAAAATACTCATTCAAACTGAGGCAAATAAACAACTGAAAAAAAAAAAAATACAAAGGCATCAGAGGCCTCTTCACCTACTTTATACTCCCACACTAACTTACTTTTTTCTGTTACACCTACCTCTTCTCCTTTGTACCCTCTACATTCTCATTCTAATTCTCTCACCAAACTTTCTTTTTCCCAAACACCTTCTACTTCCTCTCTCAACACATGGGCCGTGCTAAAGTTGACAGAACTCTTAATTATTTCATAAGCTGTTATGTTATCCCTTTAAATGGCCAAAGGGAAGCTAAAATTAATTTTATTAATTAAAAAAAAAAAAAAAAACTTTGGCAAATTCTGGTAAATATCAAAGCTATACTCTCCACTTCAAAGCCTACTCAAAACCTACAAATAGGATCCTAAACAAGATCTAGCAGAAGTCAGAAGATTCTTACCAGAATCAGCTCTTTCCAATCTCTGTAGTATACAGTTAGTTGAAAGGGGGAGATATTGTTGTTTCTTCCTTTCTAGTCCAGACCCATTGGTTATTGATTCTTTCTCTTCCAGGGATAGTTATTGCTTTATTGATTGATTGTCTCATTGTGTCCTAAGAGGTTGGCTTCTCTTTCTACCTGCCTATAACATGCAGGTTCCTTCTTTTGGCTCTCTTTTGGAGTGATTGTGAATCTTGAGAAGGTAATTAATAATCTTTTATACCCTCTTGAGGATTACTCTTGGATCCATGGAGTTATTTAATAACCGGAAATGTTTACAGTTTATCCTGGCTAAAACACAACATGATATTGGAAATGATTTAATAACTCTATAACCAGAAATTTGGCCAAAAGAGTAGCTAATATTCAGAACTGTAAAAGGGGAGGGCAAATCCAACTCCATATTGGAGCTGTTTCTTTCACTTTAGCCTTTGTATTCTCCTGATTTTGCTACAAGTTAAAAATGTTGCCTATATCTTGAAATATAAAGGATAGACAAAATCTGCATGCTCTGATTTTTAAAGATATAACACTTTTTCATAGAACAGAAAATAACACTCATCTTTCTGAAGGGTTATAGGAACATCATAACCTGACCTATGATGACAGCTACAGGAACAAAGGATTTCAACGCCAAGAAGAAGTAAGGCCAACAAAAAAAAAAAAGAAGAAGAAGAAGAAGTATGCAACAACCAACCACATTCCTTTCCTTTTAATATAAAATAAACTTGAATTCTAACTCGAGAAAGATGATACTTTGGGACACTTGTCCATCATCCTCTCCGTCTGCTGGTTTTCCAAATAAAGTCACTATTCCTTGCCTCAACAATATGACTCTTCATTTATTGACTTGTCATGAGGCAAGTAGCAGGAGTTTGGATTTGGTACCAAAACCCAATGGAAATTTTCTGAGAAAAAAGCACTTTTCTGGAAATTATAAAAAATATTTATAAAATTGTTACACTACATAATGTTAATATAAAAGAAAGCTGACAATTGATTACTTCTCAGCTTTAACTGGAAATTAAAGGCTTCTATGGTCTAAAAATTCTGGCATATGTGAGTAAAGCTACTAGAAATAATAATAAAAAGAAAACCATGTGCACGAAAAGTATATGTTTTCAGTAAAATAAGGTGCAAGGAATCAAAATGCATTCTGGTGAGAAAAGAGAAAATACCTTTTTCTTAAGAAAGGCTCGTTATTTCAGAATGAGAAAGAGAAAAAACACAGGACAAAATCTAAATGTAAAAAAGAAAGTTGTAGAAAGTTTGTAGAAAAGCAATCTTTGGAAAGGTATTTCATGCATGGTCAGGGCTGGCTAAGACGGCAATGAAATTAATTGAGTGAATAAACTTCACTATTAAAGGTAAATTGGTACAAAATCAGAATCTGGTTTGTTTTCACATGGTTAAAATGACTAAGTTTTCTTGCACTATTGGTCTGCTTCTGAATAGAGATTATGAAAGGTTTTTCTTTACCTTTTGAAGTAATCTGCCTAGAAATCAAAAGTTGCATTTTATCAAAATAATTTCCCATGCTTCCAATTGTCTTCATCAGGTCTTTTGTTACTTAGAAAAACAATCCTTTGTTCAGAACCACGTAATCATCTAGGTTTGTCTTTGAAATCTATCACTTTGGTTAAATAGATAAGTAAGAATTGCTTCATAACAGTCTGTATTTCAATTTACTAAAATATCCAAAACCTTTTGATATTTTTTACAAAATTTTCAAAAATCCAATCCTAAATAAAATAATTTTTGTTCTAAAAATAACTTGGAGAATTTTCAGAATGCCCCTTGACTATCTCAAAATATTTTAATAAAAAAAGATATTAAACTAATTTGGCTTATTTGACATGTTAAATTACATGGGAAGCATTGTCAAATAAGGAGAAATACTAAGCCTTCTTTATGTTGTTTTTGTATAGGTATAAGTTAATTGTCTTAGAAGCTTTTCTATATACTTTTCTATATGCTTGTAAACAAGAATGGACCTGAATTATAGTTTGTTCAGGTGCCTGGCTATGACTCTCCAAACCACCATTTCAAATTTCCTCCCACCCTTCAGATTTTGAATCAGTAAGAACAATAACTTCCCTTGAATCTCCTTGGAAGGGAGTATACTAAGTCATCTCACTAAACTTCAGGGACTTGAACTTGGATACATATCTTACAGATGACATTTAGTTCTATACAAATACTGAAAAACTTCTGATTCAAACTAATGAGGAAGAGAAATACCTAACATCAATGTAGACTGCCCGATCAAAACATCATGCTTTAGTTAAAAAAAAAAATATATATATATATATTATATATATATATATTATTTTTCCCTTTCTTTCCTTTATTCTGACATAGGCCTGGGAAGATTAACACCATCGTCTGTATCTCCCAAATCACTTATTAAATGAGGTAGACTTTAAGACTGCTGGATTTATCAGCAAAAACTCTCAACTGTCTATGATTCTAGAGCATATGAAGGCTGACAACTGCAACTGAGTTGTCCTAAGTTTGGAATAAGAATATTAAGACCAATGAAAGTTACTTCAACCAGAGTGATGCTTGGTTATGCTTATTCTGTAGGCCACATTGAAATTATTTCCTTGGATTGGCAATTATGTAAGAAAGTTCAATGCTTCTATTTTTTTTCTGAAATGATTGCTCATTTAATCAATAAGGAAGATTTGAAGAAGAATATCTCACTTTGAATTTGATGGCCCTATGTAAACCAGAGTTCTATCTCAAATTTGGCAGTCAGAATTTCAGTAAAAAAAATACAGAAAGATTACTATAAACCAGGTTTATTCCTCAAATCCTCCACTCTTATCAATTTCCTTCCACATCAAATTCATCCATCTCAATGTTATATAAGGTATGTCTGAGGTATACAAATGAACATAGAATAATTTTTGTATTTTATGACATATTATTAAAATACAAGGAAACTGAAAAAGTTTGGTCATTTCTTAAAATTCAGTCTAACTTTCTTTTCTAAAACCTGACATGAAAAATGTATATGTCATCACATTTTCGAACTTTCTTACTGCAAAAGGTATTTGTATCAGTTGTGGAAGTAAAAATTAAGAATAGGGGAAAAAAATCTATTAAGTACTTACATATTTTTAATATTACCTAAAATATTTTAATATTGCCTTAATATCCCCTTCAGTTCAGTTCATTCGCTCAGTCGTGTCCAACTCTTTGCAACCCAATGAACCGCAGCAGGCCAGGCCTCCCTGTCCATCACCAACTCCCAGAGTTTAGCCTAACTCATGTCCATTGAGACGGTGAGGCCATCCAACCATCTCATCCTGTTGTCACCTTCTCCTCCTGCCCTCAGTCTTTCCCAGCATCAGGGTATTTTCAAAGAGTCAGCTCTTCTCATCAGGTGGCCAAAGTATTGGAGTTTCAGCTTCAACATCAGTATTCAATTTAAAATTCCTGAAGGTCTTGTTAGTGTTTGTTTTAGGCTATTTTAGGGTGGCATAGAGTAGTTCTTATTTTGGGGCATGGATTTTACTCCTATGACTCAACCATTCTAACCATCAAATGCAGGAAGGGACTTCCTTGGTGGTACAGTGTTAAAGAATGACTTCCAAGACAGGGGACACATGTTCAATCCCTCATCAGGAACATGCCAGGAGGCAACTAATCCAACACTCTGCAACTATTGAGCTTACGTGCTCTGGAGTTTGCATGCTCTGGAGCCCATGTGCCACAACTGCAGAGGCCCATGCACCACAACGAATGCCCAGCACAACATATATATATATATGAATGTGATATGAATCATATATGCTGGAGATATATATATATATAGTTAATGTCCACAGACTAATTGATCCATAGTATTTCTTCCTATTTTTAAACTCTATAGCATTTATTCTATTGTAGAATTACTATAGTCTCACCCTGCAAAGATATAACATGGCCCTCACCCAATTTTTCATAATGAATCATGCACTGAATCTGAGGTCTCCTCTCTGTACAATCACCTTTTCTCCTGCGCTCAAGTCCAACTGACTAGAACTGCAATTTCTGCTTTCTCAGTTCAATGAAACCATTTTGCTCTTCTTAGTCCTCACTTTACTACTCTGTGATTCAGAAACTGTCCTTATACATAGAGCTAGAGGTATCATGGGGCTCACTGCTTGAATTTACATTTGTCAGGAATAACACTCTTATATTCCGTATATCCTACTTTCTGAAAACAGTTGCTTCATGTTTTCTGTCCAGTTTTATGGTTATCTAAAGTGGAATTAATAGTCTGGCACTCATTACTAGGTCATAATCATAAGTAAAATACTCAAAGCAGTTTGGTACTATTACTCATTTTTATTTAAGCATTTAACTTTGTAGACCATAATTATCCGTCAACATTCGCTAAAATAGTGTGTGTAGGGGGGCAGTCTGAAGGGAATGTAATATAAGCAAGCTGAAAAATCCTCTAAGATGGCATTTAAGATTTTTAAATTATGCACATAAACACTTTAGTATCTCAATGAATTTCCTTTGCTGCAATCATAAAATCCCATAGTTAGCCAATTAATATTTCATATAGCTCAATGACTGAAGTACATAATTTGCTGATGGAGCAGCATAGATCATTATAACAGCTTGTTTTTCAAATCAGATCCTCTGAAATTACCTATTGATTATTCAACAGTACAGTTTAACAAATAAGATTCTCTTGTTCCTTTTTGCATATTTTGCTGTTTCAGTAAACTGTTTAATCATTATGCTTGCCAAGTTTTACTGACTAAGCTCTATACTTTAGCTCTTGGTTTTACATATTTTATTGCTCACATTACATATTTCAGAGAATTATTTCATGTACATTCTAAATTGTTGACAATATCATATACATTACCAATTATGAGGGTCAAGTTATCTATTGGAATTTGCTTATTTGCATAATTTGTTAAGTGAGCTACATATTTAATCAGTCTCACATTTGAAAAATAATGTATCATATAATAATATTTTATTGATAAGCTTATTGACATAGAATAGTAATCTTCCTTTCATGCCTTTTATTTTTGTACTTTAATATTGACTTGCTTGAATTCATTTTGAAAGATAACTTCCTTCATGATTTAACTGTAATAAAGTAAAAGTGGTAGAGAAGCTACTGATCCAGAAATAAGTTCAAACATGAAATTCTAAAAGCCGTGTACAGGCTCTCAATTTATATTTTAATGTTTAGTGAAAATGCTATGCATTCTGTAGAAAATATGTCTTTAGTTCATTTTATATATAGGAAAAAGGAGAAGGCAATGGCACCCCACTCAGTACTCTTGCCTGGAAAATCCCATGGACGGAGGAGCCTGGTAGGCTGCAGTCCATGGGGTCACTGAGAGTTGGACATGACTGAGAGACTTCACTTTCACTTTTCATTTTCATGCATCGGAGAAGGAAATGGAAACCCACTCCAGTGTTCTTGCCTGGAGAATCCCAGGGACGGGGGATCCTGGTGGGCTGCCGTCTATGGGGTCGCACAGAGTCGGACACGACTGAAGTGACTTAGCAGCAGCAGAATATAGGAAAAAATCTGTTTATAAACAGTATTAGTTTGTTGGAGCTACCCTAACAAAACTCCATAGACAAAGAGTGTTAAAAAACATAAATTTATTTTCTCATAGTTCTAGAATCTAGAGATCTAAGATGAGTGTTGCAATAGAACCTACATGTCTAAGATGGTGTTTGATTTCTTCTGAGATCTGTCTCCTTAGGTTTCTTATTTTTTTATTCAGTTAAAATCAATATATAATATTATATTATTTTCAAGTGTACATATGACTCGATATTTTATATGTTCTGAAATGATGACCAGGATAAGTCTAGTTACCTTCCACCACCATGAACAGTTATTATAATATTATTGACTGTATTTTTATGTTATACATTACATACACATGGATTTTTCATTTACATTATAACTAAAATACCACATATTCCCCTTCCCCATGCAACATCCCCATGCAAGCACTGGCTTGTTCTCTGTATCAATGAGTCTGCTTCTGTTTCTTTCATTTGTTTTTTAGATTCTACATATAAGAGAATTCATATGGCTTTTGTCTTTGACATATTTGACTTAGAATATCCTCAAGGTTCATTTATGCTATCACAAATGGCATTTCATTCTTTTTATGGCTAATATTCCATTGTATATGTATATATCACTATACATCCATTCATCTACCATCTATCATGTCGGCTGCTTCCTTACTTGGCAATTGTAATAGTTCTGCAATAAACATACATGTGCCTATGTTTATTTTAGAACTATTACAATTCTACACTGTTTCCACTTAGCGTTTTTGTTTCCTTTGGATACATACTCAGAAGTTGAATTGCTGAATTGTAGCAAAGTCCTATTCTTGGATTTTTGAGAAACCTCCATATTGTTTTCTATACTAGCTACACCAATTTACAAACAGTGCATGAGAGTTCTCTTTTCTGCACATTCTTTCCAACACTTGTTTTATATTTACTTTCTGATAAAACAGGCATTCTGACTGGTGTGAGGTGATATATCTTTGTGATTTTGATAGGCATTTCCCTAATGATTAATGAAGTTGAGCATCTTTTTTATGTGGATGCTGGTTCTGTGTCTCCTCTGGGAAAATGTTTACATTTTCTGCCCATCTTTTAAGTGAGTTATTTGCCTTTTTGATATTAAATTGTATGAGTTATTTATACATTTTAGATATCAACCCCGTATTGGAGCTGTCATTGGCAAAAATCTTCTCCCATTCAGTATGTTGCCTTTTTGTTTTGTCACTGGCTTCCTTCACTGTGCAAAAGCTTCTTAGTATGAAATCACCCTATTTATTTTTCCTTGAAGAGACATTTTTTAAGAAATACTGTTAAGATATATATTTAAGATAACATTGCCTATGCATTCTTCTAGGAGTTTTATGGTTTCAGATCTTATCTTTAATCCACTTTGAATTTATTTTTTATATGATATGAGAATGTTTTCTAGTTTGATTCTTTTTTGAGTACCTGTGCAGTTTTCCTACCAATATTTATTGAACAGACTTTTTTCCCACTGTGCATTCTGTTTCTTTGTAGATTAATTGACCATATAAGTGTGGGTTCATTTCTGAGCTCTTTATTCTGTGCCATTAATCTATGAGACTTTTTGTGACCACCATACTGTTTTGATTACTATGCCTTTGTAGTACAGTTTGAAATCAATTTGAAATCCAGGTTGGTTCTTATTTCTTAAGATTGCTTTGGCTATTCAGAGTCTCTCCTGGTTCCATACAAATTTTAGGATGATTTGTTCCAGTTCTGTGAAAAATGTTATCAATATTTTAAGTGATTGCATTGAATCTGCAGGGGTATTTCTTTGAATGGTATAGATATTTTAACGATATTAATTCTTCCAATCCATTAGCATGGTATAATTTTCCATATATTAGAACCATCTTCAATTTCTTTCTTCAAGATCTTATAGTTTGAAAGTATAGGGTTTTCACCTTCTTAGTTAAATTTATATCTAGGTATTTTATTCTTTTTTATGAAATTGTAAATGGGATTGTTTTCATTTCCCTTTCTCATAGTTCCTTATTAATGTATACAGTTTTTTGTATATTAATTTTATATCCTGAAATTTTACTGAATACATTTACTAGTTCAAACATTTTTGGTGGCAACTGGAATTTTCATATGTACAAATAGTGAGAGTTTTATTTCTCCTTTTCAAGCTGGATGCCATTTATATCTCTTTTCTTGTATACTTGGTGTGGTACAGACTTCTAATACTATCTCAAATAAAAATGGTGAGGATGGACATCCTGTCTTGTTCCTTATCTTAGAGGAATAGCTTTCAGCTTTCACAATCGAATATTATGTTAGCTGTGGGTTTGTCATATATGGCCTTTATTATATTGAGGTATACTTCCTCTTTCCTCTACACCCACTTTATTGAAAGTTCTAATCAAAAATGGATGTTCAATTTTGTTAAAATGTTTTCTAAATCTATTGAGATGATCATATAATTTTTATCTTTTGTTTTGTTAACATGGTATATCATGTTGATTGATTTGCAGATGATTCACTCTGACTTGCTACTCAAGTAAATCTCACTTGGTTACAGTGTATGAACCTTTTTTTAAATTTTTTTTTTAGCTACTTAAAGTGTTGCTGAATTCAGTTTTTTAATATTTTGTTGAGGATTTTGCATTTATGTTTACAGGGAGATTGGCCTGTGATTTTCTTTTTCATAGTGTCTTTCTGGTTTGGGTATCAGGGTCATTGATGGTGGCTTCCTAATAAGTTTGAAAGCATCATCCCTGCTTTACCATTTTGAAGAGTTTGAGAAGAATAAGTTTAGTAGAATTCACCAGTGAAGCCCTCTGGTCTTATACTTTTGTTTGGGGGAGTTGTTGTATTACAGATTAAATTTCACTAGTGATTGATCTGTTAAGATTTTCTATTTTATCCAGATTTAGTCTTGGAAGACTGTTACTAGACCATTTCATCAAGGTTTTCCAATTTGCAGGCATACAAGTTTTCCTAGTAATCTCTTATGATCTTAATGTTTCTCGGGTGTTGCTTAAAACTTCATTTCTGATTTTATTTATTTGGGTCCTTTCTTGATCCTTTTTTTGGGTAAATCTTGGCTAAATTTTTTCTCAGATTTTTTGAACTTTTCAAAGAATCATCCCTTTGTTTCAATGATCTTTTCTTTTTTCTCTATCTCATCTATTTTCATTCCGATTTTTATTATTTTCTTCCTTCTACTATTACAGACCTTTGTCTTTCCCTCTCTTTCTAGTTCCGTTAAATGTCAAATTAGATTGTTTGAGATTTTTCTTATTTCCTGACATAGGCCTATATCACTGTGAATTTCCCTCTTAGAACCCGTTTTGCTGTATTCTATATATTTTAACCACCTGATTTGAAGGACTGACTCACTGGAAAATACCTTGATGATGGGAAAGATTGAAGGCAAAAGGAGAAGTGGGTGGCAGAGGATGAGATGGTTAGATAGCATCACTGACTCAGTGGACATGAATTTGAGCAAACTCCAAGAGATAGTGGAGGACAATGCAGACTGACGTGCAATAGACCATGGGGTCACAGAGAATTGGATGTAACTTTGCCACTGAACAACAACAACAAAATATTTGGGAATCTTTTGTTTCCATTTTCAATAGTCTAAAGGCATTTTTAAAATTTCCTCTTTGATTTCTTTTTTTTTTTTTTCTTTTTTTTTTATTGGCCCATTGGTTGTTAAGTAGTGTGCTGTTTAGCCTACTCATCTGTGTTTTTTTCTAGTTTTCTTCTTGTAATCTATTTCTAGTTATGTATCATCGTGGTCAGAAAAGATGCCTGATATGATTTAAGTCTTCTTAAGAGTATATACAGTCTTGTTTTGTGGCCTTACATGTGATATATCTTGACCAATTTTCCATATACACTTGAAAATAACGTGTATTCTTCAGTTTTTGGAGAGAATATTCCAGATATATCTAACAAGTCTAACGTAAGGCCAATATTCCCTTGTTGATTTTCTATCTGAAAGATCTAGCCACTGATGAATATGAAGCATTAAAGTCCCTTACAATTATTGTATTGATGTTTATTTCTCCCTTTATTTTTGTTAATACTTACTTTATACACTTAGATCCTCCTATGTTGGGTGCATAAATGTTTATAAATGTCATATACACTTGTTTCACTGACCCCTTCAGCATAATGTTAACACCTACCTTGGGCATCCCTGGTGGCCCAATGAAGAAGAATCCATCTGCCAATGCAGGAGATGCAGGTTTGATCCTTGGGTCAAGAAGATCCCCTGGAAAGGAAAATGGCAACCCACCCTAGGATTCTTGCCTGGGAAATCCCATAGACAGAGGAGCCTGGCAGGCTACAGTCCATGGGCTGGTAAAGAGTTAGACACAACTTAGTGACTAAATTACAAAAACAACAACACCTATCTGTCTATTTCACTCTTTATTTTAAACTAATACAATTATGTAAAGTTTAAAAATAAAATAAAATTTAAAAAAAACTCTAAAGCAACTGTACTCCAATAAAAATTAATTTTTTAAAAAAGAAAAAAAAATAAAGTCTATTTTTTCTGATATATGTATAGCTATACCTGTGCTTTTGTTTTTTTGTGTTTTTTTTTGTTTGTTTCCATTTGCATGGAATATATTTTCCCATTGCTTAACTTTTAGTTTGTGAATGTGCTCACTTTTAAAGTGAGTCTCTTATGAAAGTGAAAGAGAAGTCAGTGACACCCCATGGACTGTAGCCTATCAGGCTCCTTCATCCATGGGATTTTCCAGGCAAGAGTGCTGGAGTGGGGTGCCATTAGAGAGATATACATAGCAGTATCTTGTTTTCTAATCCATTCAGCCACCCAAGTCTTTGATTGGAGAGATTAGTCAATTTATCTTTAAATAAATATTGATAGGTATAAACTTATTTCCATTTTGTTACGTGTTTGCTACTGGTTTTGTATTTCTTCACTATTTCTTTATTTTTTTTTCTTTTGCTTCTGTGGTTCTATTGACTTCTCTAATTTATGTTTAGGTTCCTACCTCGTTTTATATATTTAATATAAAGTCTTTCCCTGTGGTTACTGTGTGTTCACGCATAACATCCTATGCATATAACATTCATTTTAATTTGCCAGTAACCTAATTTTGAGCACACTCCAAAGCATTATATTATTGCTCATTGCCCCTCTCTGATATTTTATGGTTTTGATGACACATTTTACATCTTTTATCTTTTAACTAGTTATTACATTTTTAATTAATTTTACTACTTTGGTTTTTTATTCTTTGTACTTGCTTTATAAGTGACTAATCTACAACGTTCATTATTTATTTACTTTTTCTGGTGAGGTTTTCCTTTTTTTAACTTTTCTATGTTTTCTGTTGTTCTTCTGGTTTTGAGAATTGATTGAAATGCAGTGTTGTATAAGTTTAAGGAGTACAGCATAATATTGTGGCTTACATACATCATGAAATAAGTACCATAAAAAGTTTAATGAATATCCATTATCTTGCATAGGTATAAAATTAAAAAAAGAAAAGGTATTTGCCTTGTGATGAGAACTCTTAGAATTTACTCTGAACAACTTTCACATACAAGACATAGCAGTGCTAATCATGTTAATTATGTTGTACATTACATCCCTAGTACTTACTTATAACTGAAATTTTGTGCCTTCATTTAATTCCCCATCTCCTACTCACTGCTTCTAATAACCACACATCTGATCTTCCCCTGCTACCAGAACCAGGCACTTTGTAACAAGCATCACCTCTGTGGGCTGCATGCATCTGCTGGCTGTGTTATAGCCAGGGTTGCTACATGGGGAAGCCAGAGTTTGGGACAACTGCCTGGCAGAGTTGTGGCCTGGTCTTTGTGTGGGGTGGACAGAGCTCAGGGCACTCACCAGACCCAGTTATGGGTCAGCTACTATGTGGGGATGGTGAGGCTCAAGGTACTTGCTGACCCCGTTGTGGCCCTCCATTGTATGGGAAGGTAGGACTTAGGACATTTATCTATCTCAGCTCTGTGCCAGGTGCCACCTGATTAATTCTTGATATGTTCCTGCTATTGAGGATGTGCTGAAGCCTGTCACTATTCCAAGGAGGTAAATCTCATTTAACATCTAGCTTCAGGCTGATTAGATGCCACACCTTCAGGCAGCATCTTTTAAAATATGCAGATATATACAGTTGTGTGCAGCTTATCTGTGTCTGTGCAGTGCCTTAAGTCCAGAAGCAGAATGCTGCAACTACTAGAACAGTGTTGTTCAGCCACTTCTAAGGTTCTTTTCAGAGGGAACTGATCCATATGTCGGAATATATTGTTGTATCCATGAGAGGAAGTAAATTCAGACTCTTCCTACACCACAAGCTTGCACCTTCCTTCCTTGGCTTTCAGATGGCTGCATTTTCTTTGTAGCCACGTGGTCTTTCCCAACTGCCCATTTTCTGTGCTTCAGCTGTACCATATGCCTACTTCTAGTACAGTATTTACTACACTATAATTTCCCTGGACAAGACCCATCCTTATTTGTTTCTCTACATCGATTGCCAAGATCCAGCACTTGGTACATTGTTTTTACTCAAATTTTCTAAAGAATAAATGAATTAATTACTTAATTTTTATATTTTATAATTAAAATATGAATTAACCATCTTGCTCCTCACAAAACAACTTTTCTTCACTCTTGTTATATTAAAGACATACTCCTTACCACTTAGAACAGAAAATATGGGAAATTTTCATTTTTCTTGTTTAGCGCTCCACTCCCTCCATTCAAACAAAATGACAATTTTACTTTCTCATGATCCTCTTCCTTTTAAATTTATTTCCACTTCTTTAGAGCTGTATCACTTGGTACCCATCATATCATGTTAAAATAAATTTGACTGTCATGATCTTCAGGCTATTTTATACACTTCTAGACCTATCACAAATAGTTTTGCCTTATAAATCCTCCTCAAGTTCTCTACCTCCTCACTCAACATGTTTTCAAATGCTAATCTCTGCCTCTCAATCTCCATTTTACTAAATGTTAATAAATCAGCTTAATTACTATATTCAGGGAACATTATTTTTTTTCTTTTTTTATATTTTATATATTTTATATTTTAATAATAATATAAAATATTTTATATTTTATATATATGTTCAATTTAATCTCCTCTCTCTAATCTGAAATATCATAGTTCTCCACTTTATCATCATATATATTTTAGTTTAGTTCAAGGGCTGTTTTTCCTTTTTCCTTATTTTCTTATACTTGTCCTTCCCCTTACAATGTTATAATGTCTTAAGGAAAGAATATCCAGCATTTTTATCTGTCTATCCACTGCAATGTCTAGCATTTTTCCTTACACACAGTAAGGTCTGAACAACATCACTCAAGTATAAAAATGGGAATGTTTGGCTTATATTCGATACACATATCTGCTTGTAAGAAAAAGGAGCAAATCAGCAGCCATTTTTCTGGTAACTTCAATCTACTGAGGTATAAATATTTCCTGACTTTATTTAAATAAAAACTTTTCAGTTCATGACATGCTGACATGTATATTTTTTAACATGCAAAATGTTAAGTCAAATAAATAATTAGTTAACAAATTTAAAATTGGTAGGTTTCACTTAATTTCCATAATCTTTTGAAAACTGAGTGGCAAATCTGGTATTAAGTATTTTTACATAGCCAAAATGCTGGTGGTGACTGGCATTTTACCTATTTAGCTGAGACTTCTGTGTTTGAACTTGTTAGATTTTCAAATGGCAAGTTATATAAATATTTACCTAATTTAACAGGTTATTTATTTGTGCAGGGGTGGGGTCTGGACTGTGTAAACATTTAATTGTGACTTTTCTTCTGTATTCTTGATCTCTTTACTGGTAAGCAGTAAGCTTTTAGGACTTAAATTTGGAAGTCCACCAGCTATGCCAGCCAGCTGAGAAGAGTAGAAAGAAACTGACAACAGTGAAGGAAATGAAGAAACAGAAAAAGAATGAATCAAGCAAGGGCCACATGCCAAAACATTAAGACAGAAAAGAAAACAACAATGATAGGAATATACAACAGACTCCAGACTCCACTTAGCATATTTTATCACATTAGTTAATCTTTACTGCAATTCTGTAACAAATGTTCTCTAGGTTTTTCCACAGAAAAGGCCTGGAAGAGGTGCCACCCCAATAGCAACAATTACATCTATCACTATATCTCAGTTTCTAAATCCATTTTCCACAAAAAACAACAACAAACTGGCATTCCTTGGAGAAACGGCTGATTCCAAGGCTGGTGCTGCAAATCTTTTTCACATGAAGCTGGAATAACTTGCTCAGTTTCCTGAGCAAAGTGTTAAAAAAATAACTGCATGTGATATAAATCAGAGAAGCCAGGTTAAAGGGCTCCATTGCCTAAATTTAAGACAATTTAGCACCCACATCAATAATGAAATTAAAAGATTATAACATACTGAATAAAACAGAAAAGCTTTAGTCCATATGAATATTAATTTTTAAATTAACTATTTAAACTAGTTAAGCATGCATGCACACACAACTATCCGAGAAGATGCAGTAACTGGATAGAATACCACTTCTGCAATTATTCTGTGAAATCCATACTACCATACGACCCAGCAATCCTACTACTAGGCATATGCCCTGAGGAAACAGAGTTGAAAAAAGATGCACGTACCCGGTGTTCATTGCAGCACTACTTTCAATAGCCAGGACATGGAAACAACCCATATGTCCATCAGCAGATGAATGGATAAGGAAGTTGTGGCACATATACACCATGAAATATTACTCAGATATAAAAAAGAATGCACCTGAGTCAGTTCTAACGAGGTGGATGAACCTGGAGTCTGTTATACAATATGAAAAAAGAAAGAGAAAGACAAATACTGTATATTAACACATATATATGGAATTTAGAAAGATGGTACCAATGATCCTATATGCAGGGCACTGAAGGAGACACAGACATCAAGAACATACTTTTGGACTCTGTGAAAGGAGAGGGTGAGATGCTTTGAGAGAATAGCATTGAAACATATACATTACCATATGTAAAACAGATAGCCATTGGGAGTTTGATGTGTGACGCAGAGCACCCAAAGCCGGTACTCAGTGACAACCTGGAGGCATGGGGTGGGGAGGGAGCTGGGAGCGGTGTTCAAGAGGGAGGGGAGACATTTATACCTATGGCTGATTCATGTCAATGTATGGTAACAAAAAATTACAATATTGTGCAGTAATTATCTGCCCATTAAAATTTAAAAAAAAAAAAAAGAAATCCAACTAAGAGAAAACATAGAAATACCTAATTCCACAGACATTTTTTAAAATGTGAAAGTGAAAATAGTTTCTCAATGATGCCCAACTCTTTGTAACCTCATCAGGCTCCTCTGTCCATGGAATTCTTCAAGCAGAAATACTGAAGTGGGTAGCTATTCTCTTCTTCAAGGGTCTTCCAGACACAGAGATTGAACTGGGATCTCCTGCATTGCAGGTACATTCTTTTACCATCTGAGCCACAAGGAAAAATAACTAGCCTATAAGCCTCAAGTGTCATGAAGGTCAGTGAAAACTAAGGGCTGACTCTACCTTCAATTTGGAGAGATATAGAGTCTAAATTCAACAGGTGATTCTAAATGAATAATTTTGCTATAAAAACACTATTGGGACAGAAAGTGAAATTTGAAAAGAACTTGAGGATAAAATGATAGTAAAATATCAATGATGACTTCCTGATTTGGATAGGTTGCACTGTGGCTTTATACAAGGATGTTGCTGTTTAAGGAGTGTCATATTGGCAACTTACTTTCAAACATCACAAGAAAAAAAATCCTTTGTGCTGTGCTTGAAAACTTCTGTAAGTTTGAAACTACTTCAAATAATTTAGAAACATTTATTTTTTTGCAAATAAAGAATAATTCCTAAATTAAAGCATATGATTTTATATGCATAGAGGGAATGATTTCTCTCTATTGAAACTACACACACACATACATATGTGTGTGTGTATAAATATATATATGTTAAAAAGAGAAGGAAGACATGGGCATATTCTAAGTAATTATTTATATTTAACTAATTGAAAAAGGCTATTTAGGTAGAGTTCAGTGCAGAGATAAAGAAGTCGCCATGTTAATTATTTCAAAACTGTTCTGTTATTTTTTGTTGCACACATTACTTGATATTTTATCCTTTAAGTAAAAGATTTTAAGTAAGATATTAAGAAGCGATGGCAAGAATACACAGAAGAACTATACAAAAAAGATCTTCACGACCCAGATAATCATGAGGTTGTGATCACTCACCTAGAGCCAGACATCCTGGAATGTGAAGTCAAGTGGGCATTATGAAACATCACTATGAACTAAGCTAGTAGAGGTGATAGAATTCCAGATGAGCTATTTCAAATCCAAAAAGATGATGCCATGAAAGTGATGCACTCAATATGCCAGCAAATTTGCAGAACTCACCACGGCCATAGGATTGGAAAAGGTCAGTTTTCATTCCAATCCCCAAAAATGGCAATGCCAAGAATGCTCAAACTACGTGACAATTGAACTCATCTCACACACTAGTAAAGTAATGCTCAAAATTCTCCAAGCCAGGCTTCAACAGTATGTGAACTGCGAAATTCCAGACATTCAAGCTGGTTTTAGAAAAGGCAGAGGAACCAGAGATCAAATTGCCAACATCTGCTGGATCATTGAAAATGCAAGAGAGTTCCAGAAAAACATCTATTTCTGCTTTATTGACTATGCCAAAGCCTTTGACTGTGTGGATCACTACAAACTGTGGAAAATTCTGAAAGAGTTGGGAATACAAGACCACCTGACTTGCCTCTTGAGAAACCTGTATGCAGGTCAGGAAGCAACAGTTAGAACTGGACATGGGACAACAGACTGGTTCCAAATAGGAAAAGGAGTACATCATGCTGTATATTATCACCCTGCTTATTTAACTTATATGCAGCATACACCATGTGAAACACTGGGCTGGATGAAGTACAAGCTAGAATCAAGATTGTTGGGAGATATATCAATAACCTCAGATATGAAGATGACAAAACCCTTATGGCAGAAACTGAAGAAGAACTAAAGAGCCTCTTGAGGAAAGTGAAAGAGGAGAGTGAAAAAGTTGGCTTTAAGTTCAACATTCAGAAAACCAAGATCATGGCATCTGGTCCCATCATTTCATGGCAAATAGATGGAGAGACAGTGGAAACAGTGACAGACTTTATTTTCTTGGTCTCCAGTATCACTGCAGATGGTGACCACAGCCATGAAATTAAAAGATACTTGCTCTTTGGAAGAAAAGTTATGACCAACCTAGACAGTATATTAAAAAGCAGAGACATTATTTTGCCAGCAAAGGTCATTTTGAAAAGCTTTGGTTTTTCCAGTAATCATGTACGGATGAAAGAGCTGGATTATAAAGAAAGCTGAGTGCTGAAGAATTGATGCTTTTGAACTGTGGTGTTGGAGAAGACTCTTGAGAGTCCCCTGGACAGCAAGGAGATCCAACCAGTCCATCCTAAAGGAAATCAGTCCTGAATATTCATTGGAAGGACTGATGATGAAGCTGAAACTCCAATACTTGGCCCCCTGATGGAAAAACTGACTTATTTGAAAAGACCCTGATGCTGGGAAAAATTGAAGGTGGGAGGAGAAGGGGACGACAGAGGATGAGACGGTTGGATGGCATCACCAACTCAATGGACATGACCTGGAGCAAACTCTGTGAGTTGGTGATGGACAGGGAGGCCTGGTGTGCTGCGATTCATGCGGTCACAAAGAGTCAGACACAACTGAGCAACTGAACTGAACTGAACTGAAATAAAAGACATATTCCCTTAAAGTATCTTCCAAGAGAAGTTTGTTCAGGAAGCCAAGCTTTTGAGAAGCTTTATCTTATGCTTATTAAACTGGCAGAAATATCAGCAAATATTGAATAATATCAGAAAGAAGCACAACACTTTTCAATTAGCAGCATTTAAAAGAAATTTTTTGTATATTTTTGAGATTAGTTGTTTGTCTGTTGCTTCATTTGCTATTATTTTCTCCCATTCTGAAGGCTGTCTTTTCACCTTGCTTATAGTTTCCTTTGTTGTGCAGAAGCTTTTAAGGTTAATTAGGTCCCATTTGTTTATTTTTGCTTTTATTTCCAATATTCTGGGAGGTGTGTCATAGAGGATCCTGCTGTGATGTATGTCAGAGAGTGTTTTGCCTATGTTTTCCTCTAGGAGTTTTATAGTTTCTGGTCTTAAATTTAGATCTTTAATCCATTTTGAGTTTATTTTTGTGTATGGTGTCAGAAAGTGTTCTAGTTTCATTCTTTTACAAGTGGTTGACCAGTTTTCCCAGCGCCACTTGTTAAAGAGATTGTCTTTAATCCATTGTATATCTTACAGCTCAATTCCAGAAAAATAAATGACCCAATCAAAAAATGGGCCAAAGAACTAAATAGACATTTCTCCAAAGAAGACATACAGATGGCTAACAAACACATGAAAAGATGCTCAACATCACTCATTATCAGAGAAATGCAAATCAAAACCACTATGAGGTACCATTTCACACCAGTCAGAATGGCTGCGATCCAAAAGTCTACAAGCAATAAATGCTGGAGAGGGTGTGGAGAAAAGGAAACCCTCTTACACTGTTGGTGGGAATGCAAACTAGTACAGCCACTATGGAGAACAGTGTGGAGATTCCTTAAAAAACTGGAAATAGAACTGCATTATGATCCAGCAATCCCACTGCTGGGCATATACACTGAGGAAACCAGAATTGAAAGAGACACGTGTACCCCAATGTTCATCGCAGCACTGTTTATAATAGCCAGGACATGGAAGCAACCTAGATGCCCATCAGCAGGTGAATGGATAAGAAAGCTGTGGTACATATACACAATGGAGTATTACTCAGCCATTAAAAAGAATACATTTGAATCAGTTCTAATGAGGTGGATGAAACTAGAGCCTAGTATACAGAATGAAGTAAGCCAGAAAGAAAAATACCAATACAGTATACTAACGCATATATATGGAATTTAGAAAGATGGTAACAATAACCCTGTATACGAGACAGCAAAAGAGACACTGATGTATAAAACAGTCTTTTGGACTCTGTGGGAGACGGAGAGGGTGGGATGATTTGGGAGAATGGCATTGAAATATGCATAATATCATATATGAAACGAGCAGCCAGTCCAGGTTCGATGCACGATACTGGATGCTTGGGGCTGGTGCACTGGGACGACCCAGAGGGATGGTATGGGGAGGGAGGAGGGAGGAGGGAGGAGGGTTCAGGATGGGGAACATATGTATACCTGTGGCAGATTCATTTTGATATATGGCAAAACCAATACAATATTGTAAAGTTAAATAAAATAAAATTTAAAACCAAAAGAATTTTTTTGTGGATTCAAAGAAATTGATAAAAGTTCATGGCAAAGGGCAGAAATGATACAAATAAGAATCATGAACTTTGCAATTTGACATATATGAGTTTTGTATTACTACAAATTCTCCATCATATTTAGCTATGAAATTATATTTCATATAGCTATGAAACCTGAAATATTCCTGAAATATTATTCCTGAAATAATCCCTTTACAATTTCAGCTGAGGACAAACAGTGCAAAGCTCTGTCCTCCTGTCTGAGTTCTCATATTGTAAACACGTGTCTTTTTATGGTCAGTTTTGTACCACTTTTTCTCACACCTATCAATAATTACTTTAAATGTGAATGAATTAATTATTTCAATCCAAAGGCGTAGGATAACAGAATACATAAAATTACAAGGCTTGTTTATATTTTTTATACCAGAGACTCAGACCTAAAGACACACACAGACCAAAAGTGAAGGCATGAAAAAAGATATTCCATGTAAGTGAAAATGAAAACAAAGCTGGGGTAGTAATACTTACATCAGCAAGATAGACTTCTTAAAAAAAGCTATAACGAGAGACAAAGAAAGGAATTACATAATGAAAAAAGGATTCATCCAATTAGAGGATATAACACTTGTAAATATTTCTGCATCCAACATAGGAAGGAGTACCTTAATACAGGAAGCAAAGATTATCAGATATAAAAAGAGAGATTTACGGTAACAAAATAATAATAGATGACTTTAATACCCTGTTTAAAGTAATGGTTAGGTCATCTAGAAAGAAAATCAATAAGGAAATCATGGCATTTAATGACACATTGGACTACAGAATTATTAGATATATAAAGAGCACTAAAAATGACAGGATACACATTCTTTTCATATTCTCCAGTGTAGATCCACATGTTAGGCCACAAAACAAGGCTAAATAAACTTAGGAAAACTGAAATTATACCAAGTATCTTTTTTGATCACAAATGTATACAACTGGAAATTAACAACAAGAAAAAAAATGCAAAAGATACACACACAGAGATATAAAACAACATGCTATTAAACAAACAGTGGGTCAATGAGGAAATAAAACAATACTTTAGCCAATGAAAATAGAAACACAAAATTCCAAATCATGGAATGCAGCAAAAATAGTTCTAAGAGGGAAGATCATGGTGACACAGGTCTACATCATGGAATAAGAAAAATAGCAACTAAGCAGCATAACCTTACATAAAAAAGAAATAAAGAAGAGAAAGTTAGGAAAAGGAAGGAAGTAAAATTTGAGCAGAAATAGAGACTCAAAAAATATAAAAGATTAATGAAATTAAAAGCTGTTTCTCTGAAAAGATAAACAAAATTGAAAAACTTTTAGCTAGACTCATCAAAAAAAGACCCAAATAAATAAAATCAGAAATCAAAAAGAAGTTAAAAGTGATGCCACAGAAATAAGGATCTTTAAGAGCTTACTATGAAAAATTCAGTTCTTTTCAGTTCACTTCAGTCCATGCCAATATTAGGAACAGCCTAGAGAAATGTGAAATAGTCTAAGTTTGAATCAGGAAGTACTACAATATATTCAGTTCAGTTAAGTCGCTCAGTCGTGTCCAACTCTTTGCAACCCCATGTATTGCACACACCAGGCCTCCCTGTCCGTCACGAACTCCCGGAATTCACTCAAATTCATGTCCATCGAGTCAGTGATGCCATCCAGCCATCTCATCTTCCGTTGTCCCCTTCTCCTCCTGCCCCAAGTTGCTCCCAGCATCAGAATCTTTTCCAATGAGTCAATTATTCACATGAGGTGACCGAAGTATTGGAGTTTCAGCTTTAGTATCAGTCATTCCAGTGAACACCCAGGACTGATTTCCTTTAGAATGGACTGGTTGGATCTCATTGCAGAGACCTCAAGAGTCTCTCAAGTCTTCTCCAACACCATAGTTCAAAAGCATCAATTCTTCAGTGCTCAGCTTTCTTCACAGTCCAACTCTCACAGCCATACATAACCACTGGAAAAACCATTGCCTTGACTACACGGACCTTTGTTGGCAAAGTAATGTCTCTGCTTTTGAATATGCTGTCTAGGTTGGTCATAACTTTTCTTCCAAAGAGCAAGTGTCTTTTAATTTCATGGCCGCAATCACCAACTGCAGTGATTTTGGAACCCCCAAAATAAACTCTTGACACTGTTTCTACTGTTTCCCCATCATTTGCTGTGAAGTGATGAGACCAGATGCCATGATCTTAGTTTTCTGAATGTTGAGCTTTAAGCCAACTTTTTCACTCTCTGCTTTTACTTTCATCAAGAGGCTTTTTAGTTCCTCTTCACTTTCTGCCATAAGGGTGGTGTCATCTGCATATCTGAGGTTATTGATATTTCTCCTGGCAATCTTGATTCCAGCCTGTGCTTCTTCCAGCCCAGCGTTTCTCATGATGTAAACTGCATATAATTTAAATAAGCAGGGTGACAATATACAGCCTTGACGAACTCCTTTTCCTATTTGGAACCAGTCTGTTGTTCCATGTCCAGTTCTAACTGTTGCTTCCTGACCTGCATATAGGTTTCTCAAGAGGCAGGTCAGGTGGTCAGGTATTCCCATCTCTTTCAGAATTTTCCACAGTTTATTGTGATCCATACAGTCAAAGGCTTAGGCATGGTCAATAAAGCAGAAATAGATGGTTTTCTGGAACTCTCTTGCTTTTTCAATGATCCACTGGATGTTGGCAAATTGGTCTCTGGTTCCTCTGCCTTTTCTAGAAACCAGTTTGAACATCTGGAAGTTCACAGTCCATGTATTGCTGAAGCCTGGCTTGGAGAATTTGAGCATTACTTTACTAGCATGTGAGATGAGTGCAATTGTGCGGTAGTTTGAGCATTCTTTGGCATTGCCTTTCTTTGGGATTGGAATGAAAACTGACCTTTTCCAGTCCTGTGGCCACTTTCCAAATTTGCTGGCATATTGAATGCAGCACTTTCACAGCATCATCTTTCAGGATTTGAAATAGCTCAACTGGAATTCTATCACCTCCACTAGCTTTGTTCATAGTGATGCTTTCTAAGGCCCACTTGACTTCACATTCCAGGATGTCTGGCTCTAGGTGAGTGATCACACCATCATGATTATCTTGATCCTGAAGATCTTTTTTGTACAGTTCTTCTGTGTATTCTTGCCACCTCTTCTTAATATCTTCTGCTTCTGTTACGTCCATACCATTTCTGTCCTTTATTGAGCCCATCTTTGCATGAAATGTTCCCTTGGTATCTCTAATTTTCTTGAAGAGATCTCTAGTCTTTTCCATTCTGTTTTCCTCTATTTCTTTGCCTTGATTGCTGAGGAAAGCTTTCTTATCTCTCCTTGCTATTCTTTGGAACTCTGCATTCAGATGCTTATTTCTTTCCTTTTCTCGTCTGCTTTTTGCTTCTCTTCTTTTGTAAGGCCTCCTCAGACAGCCATTTTGCTTTTTTGCATTTCTTTCCATGGGGATGGTCTTGATCCCTGTCTCCTGTACAATGCCATGAACCTCCGTCCACAGTTCATCAGGCACTCTATCTATCAGATCTAGTCCCTTAAATCTATTTCTCACTTCCACTGTATAATCATAAGGGATTTGATTTAGGTCATACCTGAATGGTCTAGTGGTTTTCCCTACTTTCTTCAGTTTAAGTCTGAATTTGGCAATAAGGAGTTCATGATCTGAGCCTCAGTCAGCTCCCAGTTTTGTTTTTGCTGACAGTATAGAGCTTCTACATCTTTGGCTGCAAAGAATATAATCAATCTGATTTCAGTGTTGACCATCTGGTGATGTCCATGTGTAGAGTCTTCTCTTGTGTTGTTGGAAGAGGCTGTTTGCTATGATCAGTGAGTTCTCTTGGCAAAACACTATTAGCCTTTGGCCTGCTTCATTCTGTATTCCAAGGCCAAATTTACCTGTTACTCCAGGTGTTTCTTGACTTCCTACTTTTGCATTCCAGTCCTCTATAATGAAAAGACATCTTTTTTGGGTGTTAATTCTAAAAGGTCTTGTAGGTCTTCATAGAACCGTTCAACTTCAGCTTCTTCAGCGTTACTGGTTGGGACATAGGCTTGGATTACCGTGATATTGAATGGTGTGCCTTGGAAATGAACAGAGATCATTCTGTCGATTTTAAGATTGCATCCAAGTACTGCATTTCAGACTCTTTTGTTGACCATGATGGCTACTCCATTTCTTCTAGGGGATTCCTGCACACAGTAGTAGATATAATGGTCATCTGAGTTAAATTCACCCATTCCAGTCCATTTTAGTTCACTGATTCCTAGAATGTCGACATTCACTCTTGTCATCTCCTGTTTGACCACTTCCAATTTGCCTTGATTCATGGACCTGACATTCCAGGTTCCTATGCAATATTGCTTTTTACAGCATCGGACCTTGCTTCTATCACCAGTCACATCCACAACTGGGTATTGTTTTTGCCATACATATCCATCCCTTCATTCTTTCTGGAGTGATTTTCCACTGACCTCCAGTAGCATATTGGGCATCTACTGACTCGGGGTGTTCCTCTTTCAGTATCCTATCATTTTGCCTTTTAATACTGTTCATGGGCTTCTCAAGGCAAGAATACTGAAGTGGTTTGCCATTCCCTTCTTCAGTGGACCACATTCTGTCAGACCCTTCCACCGTGACCCATCCGTCTTGGGTGGCCTCACACGGCATGGCTTAGCTTCATTGAGTTAGACAAGACCGTGGTCCAGCAGACTGATTAGAGTAATTAATGTGAATCAGTAACTTAAAGGACTCCCAATAATCAGAAATCCATGACCAGACATCTTCATTGGTGAATTTTACCAAACATTTAAAGAAAAATTAATGCCTAACTTTGTCAAACTATTCCAAAAAACTGAAGAGGAAAAAACACTTCTGAACTATTTCTTGGAAGCTTGCATGACTCTGATACCAAAAACAGAGAAGAACATTAAAAAAAAAAGAAAGAAGGAAGGAAAGAAAATTAAGAGCCAATATCACTGAAGAACACAGATGCAAAAATTCTCAACAAAATATTAGCAAACTGATTTTAATAATACATAAAAAAGATCATACACCATAAGCAAGTGGGATTTATCCCAACAGTGCAAGGACAGGTTAATATCCACAAATTATTAAATGTGATCTACAACATTAATAAATTGAAGAGTAAAACTCATATAATTATCTCAATAGGTTCAGAACATAGACCTGACAAAATTGAACATGCACTTGTGATAAAAACTCTCAACAAAGTGAGTATAGAAGGAATATACTTGGACATAATAATGGCCATATATGGCAAACCTATGGCTGATATCACACTCAGTCAGGAAAACCTAAAAGCTACTTCCCTACAATCAAGCAGTAGTGAAGGATGCTCACTGTTGTTGCTTTTATTCAGTACAGTATTGGAAGTCCTTGCCATAGCAATTAAAGAAGAAAAAGAGATAGAAGCCATTAAAATTGGAAAGGAGGGAGTAAAAATGTAATTATTTGTAGATGATATGACACTATACATAGAAAATCCCAAGATTATACCAAAAACTTTTAAAACTAAAAAATGAATTCAGAAAAAAATTTAGGATACAAAATCAATATATAAAATACTCTGGCATTTCTATACACTAATAATAAATGATAAGAAAGAGAAATGAAAAAATAATCCCATTTATAATTATTTCAAAAAACAATAAATTTAGGAATGAGTTTAACCAAGAAGCTCTGTACTTTAAAACTATAAGTCACTGATGAAAGAAATTGAAAACAACAGAAATATATGGAAAGATTTACCATATTAATGAGCTGAAAGAATTAATATGGTTAAAATACCCTGGCTAAAAGAAAAAAAAAAGTCCAGGCTACCCAAAGCAATATAAAGATCAATGCAATCCTTATCAAAATACTGATAGGATTTTTCACAGAACGGGAACAAATGATCACAAAGATTTTGTGGAACCATGAACGATCCTGAATAGTCAGTGCAATCTTGAAAATGAAGAACCAAACTAGAGGCATTATGCTCCCTGATTTCACACTATGTTACAAAGTCAGAGTAATCAAAATCATATAGTCCTGGCACAAAAACAGATACACAGGTCAACTGAACAGAATAGAGATCCCAGAAATAAACCCATGCTTATATGGTTAATTGTGCTCAGTCGTTCAATCACGTCCAACTCTATACAATTCCACTGACTATAGCCCACCAGGCTCCTCTGTCCATGAAATATCCCAGACAAGAATACTGGAGTGGGTTGCCTTCTCCAGAGGATCTTCCCAACCCAGAGATTGAACCCAAACCCCTTGCATCTCCTGCACTGGCAGGTAGATTCTTTACTATTGCACCACCAGGGACTAACTCTATACCAAAAGAGGCAAGAATATACAGTGAGGAAAGGACAGCTTCTTAAATAAATGCTGTGGAGAAAACTGGTCAGTCACATGCAAAAGAATAAATCTGTATCAGTAGTTTATGCCATGTACAAAAAACACACCTGGATTAATGACTTAAATGTGAGACGTGAAACACTATAACTCCTAGAAGAAAGCACAGGCAGTCAGTTCTTTGATATCAGTCATAGCAACATTTTGGGGGATATATCTCCCCAAGCAAAGGCAACAAAAGCAAAAGTAAACAAATGAAATAACATCAAAAAAATATTTTCCACAGTGAAGGAACCTATCAACAAAGTGAAAAGGGAACTGATGAATAGAAGAAGATATTTGCAAATTATATATCTGATGAGTTTAATACAAGTTCATATCAAAAAATAAACAATCAGATTAAAAACTGGATAGGGGACCTAAACCTGACATTTTCCCAAAAGAAGACAGACAGATCACTCTAGGCACATTAAAAAAAAAAAAATGCTCAACACCGGAAATCACCAGGAAGATGAAAAGCAAAATCTCAGTGAGATACCACCTCATCTGCCAGAATGGCTATTATCAAAAAGACAAAAAATAAGTGTTGGTGAAGATGTGGAATAAAAGGAACTCTTGTTTCTTCTTCACTGTTGGCGGGAATGTAAATTATTGCAGTTGCTATGGAAAGCAGTGTGCAGGCTCCTAAAAGATTAAAAATAAAACTACTACACAATTTGGCCATTTCACTTCTGGGTATTTACATGAAGATAACAAAAAAAATAATTTAAAAACATATATGTACCTCTATGTTCATTTCAGTACTGTTTACAAGAGCTAAGATCCAGAAACATCTTAAATGTCCATCAAAAAAATGAATAGACAAAATAGAAGTTATATTACTCAGTAATATTTCATGGCTCAATAGAAGCAATATTATTCAGCCATAAAAAGTAGAAATTGTGCCTTTGCATCAACATTAATGGACCTAGAAGGTATTACGGAGAAGGCAATGGCACCCCACTCCAGTACTCTTGCCTGGAAAATCCCATGGATGGAGGAGCCTGGTAGGCTGCAGTCCATGGGGTCGCTAAGAGTCGGACATGACTGAGCAACTTCACTTTCACTTTTCACTTTCATGCGTTGGAGAAGGAAATGGCAACCCACTACAGTGTTCTTGCCTGGAGAATCCCAGGTACGGGCGAGCCTGGTGGGCTGCCGTCTCTGGGGTCGCACAGAGTCGGACACGACTGAAGCGACTTAGCAGCAGCAGCAGAAGGTATTATGTGAAGGAAAAGAAACCAGATATAAAACAGTAAATACTTAGGATTTCATTGGAATCTAAAAAGCAAAACATATAAAGAAACAAAACAGAAACAGACTCAAAGATACAGAAAACAAACTAGTGGTTGCTGCTGGTGAAGAGAGAAGTTGGAGAAATAGGTAAGGGGACTTAAGAGACACAAACTTCTGGTCATATATTAAGGGTCACAGGGATATTATACACTAAATAGGGAATATAATCAATAATACTGTAATTGGTAGCAGATGGTAACTAGATCTATTGTGGTGATCATCTCATAATGTATATAAATGTCAAATCACTATGCTGTACTCAAAAACTAATATTACATTGTATGTCAACTATTCTTCAATAGGAAAACAATTTAAAAAGCAAAATACATAAACCACTAAGCTAATACAACTTAAAGAAGAAATATACATATTTCCAGTCTTAGTGGGAGACTTCAACATCCCTCTCAGAAACTGAGAAACAGAAAATCAGCATGTATTTTATAGTCACTTTGGGATCTGGTATGTGTTGTACTGACACAAAATTGAGGTAAGGAAGAATGCCATTTTAGCAACCTGAGAAATATATGTTTGTATAATTATATGTGCATGTAAATGTCTATATTTAGATAGGAATATAAAAAAAATAAGGGAAGAAAGAGAAAGATAAAGAGACATAAAAAAGGAAAAAAGAACAAAAAATAAAATATTTATAAACTACTACAACAGGACTTCCCTGGTGACACAGACAGTAAAAAATTTGCCTGCAATGCGGGAGACCTGGGTTCGATCCCCATGTTGGGAAGATATCCTGAGAAGGGAATGGCTACTCACTCCCAGTACTGTTGCCTGGAAAATTCCATACACAGAGGAGCCTGGCAATATACAGCCTATACTGTCACAAAGACTGAGACATGACTGAGTGACTAAGCACACACAGAATTACTAAAACAAGTATGGGGACAGTGATAAAATATTTAGTTCATTACTGATTAATCTTTGTATTAGTTGAAAATTTTATGGTAATCATACCATTGTATAGATTCTGATAGAAAAGTAATGCTATTTTCCTTCTGAAAAGTATGACTGTTACCTTCTGATGATATTAAATTTGATAATACTTTGTGAGTGTTAAAAGTGATCTTTTTTCCCATGTTAAATTTCAAATAATAATGATTTTAATAAAGAAAACTCAAAATTATATTAAATGGATATTTTTTAAAAAGACTCATTTTTTAAATTTTATTCTCCTTCCTTGTAAATGTATTTATTGAAAAGACATTTGCCATATAAGTATACTTCTCAACCATTCTCTGTGAAACATTTAATCGAGTATAGAACATAATAATCCTTAAACAGTATAACATGGTTATTTTAAGCAGCAGTGTTCTTTTTTTTCTCCTTTTTTAACTCTCTACAGAAGTGCACTTGTTTACATGAAAGTCAAAAATCATTCAGTTTCTAAAACCTTTGTTTTACTTTTGTAAACCCCATGTTCATTAGACTAGAATGCATGAATGATTATCCATGAAGACAATGTTTAGTTGAATAATTCAAAAAATATTAATCATGTCTTATAAACAAGAATAACTTGTTACATTAGAAGACAGAAAGAGCAGGCATAATACTAATTATATGTAAGATGTTTATGCTATTTTAAAATAGAATTTGAGTTGGAATATACATTTGCTAATAAGTCTAGTTAAGACCACTACTGCAGCCTTCCAGGCTCCTCTATCCATGTGAGTTTCCAGGCACGAGTACTGGAGTGGGTTGCCATTGCCTTCTCCAACTTTACTGATACCATTGTTAAATCAGTACATATTATATTATTTGAATTTTTCATATTATTAGCTCCTGACTTAAAATATAAAAAATCATGACCACATGACTCCTGCAACCAATATCAAAATCAAGATACAGAACTGTTCTGTCACCCCAAAGATCCCTTATGCCACCATTTATAGTCACAAAACCCTCCTCCATCCATAACTCAGGGCAGCATTAAAAGGTCAACAAAGTAGATTCTACTACGTTATGTGTATGTAATCAAATACTTACAGCAACTACTAAAGGAGTGATAGAAAGTGATACAATAAAAAGCATCATAGAAATTAAAATAAAATTCTAAAAAATGTTTAAGTAACCCATACAATGGCGGGGCCAATAACACAGAAATGGGAAACAGAGAACATGAAAACAGAAAACAAACAAAAAATTTATATAGTTCAACTTTAATAACTTTCTAATTAAAGTAAATGCAAATGGCCTAAATAAATCATTTAGAAGATAAGAGATTGGCAGGGTGGATTTTTTTTTAATTTTATTTTATTTTTAAACCTGAAACACTGTATTAGTTTTGCCAAACATCAAAACGAATCTGCCACAGGTGGATTTAAAAAGGCTATTAACCAACTATATACTATCTATAAGAAACTCACTTCAAATTTAACAGTATAGGTAAACTGAACGTAAACAGGCATAAAGAGATAAACCATATATACACTAACATATATACTCGAATCATAAGGAAGCATGAATAGCTATATTATTAACAGATAAATAGACTGAAGAGCAAAGAAATTCACCAGGAACAGAAAGGGACATTAAATACTTATAAAAATAAGTCCATTCATTAAGAAGGTATAGCAATCCTAAATATGTAGACACCAATCAGAAAGTTTCAAAATGTTTGAAGCAAAATTGATAGAACTAAAAGGAAAAATGTTTTAAATCTACAATTACGGTTAGGGACACCAAATCATCTCTCTCAGAAATTACTTGACAGAGTATCAGTAAGGATATAGAACGGCTGGACAACACTGCCAGCCAAAAGATTCTGACATTTCTTGAACAGTTAACCCTAAAATAGCAAAATACATACTCTTTAAAAGTACTATTGAAACAGTCAATAAGATATGTCACATAATGGGTTTCAAAACAAACTTCAAAAACTTTAGAAAACTGAAAATATACAGAGTATGTTATCTGAATACAGTGTAATCAATTGATCACTCAATAAAAGAAAGATAAGGGGAAAATCTCCAAATACCTGGAAATTAAACAACAGACTTCTAAACAATCTATGGGTTGAAAAAGGAGTTTCAAAGGAAAAGAAAAAATAAAATTGAACTGAATAAAAATTAAAAGTGTAATATATTAAAATTTGTGGGATGTAGCCAATACAGTTCTGAAAAATTTATAGTACTAAATGTTTACATTAGAAAGCAAGAATGGTATGAAATCAAAATATAAGCTTCTACTGCTAAAAGCTAGGAAAAGAATATCAAGGTAAATCCAAAGCAAATAGAAGAAAGCAAATGAAAAATGAAGACAAATCAATAAAATTGAGAACAAAAAAACAAGATTAAAAATCAATTCAAAAGGATCATTATGTCTAAATGCAAAACTGGTGAATGGATAAATTGTGGCTTACTCACACAATGAAATATTACTCAGAAATTAAAAACAAATTAGCTATTAATCCGTGAAACAATTTAGATCGATATCAAGGGCATTTCAGTGAACAAAAATGTCAATATCAATATGTTGCATATTTTAAAATCCTTTTATACAGTATTCTCAAAATGACAAAATTACAATATGAAGAACAGATCAGTGATTACTAGGGTGGAAGAGATTATACATGGGAAGTGTGACAATGCCTTTGGTGAGGCAGGACAGTTCTATATAGAGGGTCTAATGTTGATTATTAAAATCTAAACATGATAAAATTTCATAGTATTGCACATGAAAGTTACTGAATAAATAAAAGTTAGTGAAACTGAATAAAATGTTTAGTTGATAGTATTGATTCAATGTCAGTTTCCTAGTTCTGATAATTGTACTAAGGTTATATATAATTTTTATCATTGGGAAAGTTGAATGAAAATTATACAGGCATTCACTGAACTGTTTTTACAACTTTTCAAAAATAAAAAAGGATCCAACAAACACACACACACACTCACAAAGACACCCCAATGATAGAAAATGTTTGGATACTCAGGCTTGCACTCAAGAACAGAGACCAGGGTGATGCTTCAAACATGTCAAAGAATGCCAAAGACTCAGCAAATCACTGAGGGTGGGTGAGAGGCATGGGACAGATTTTCTCTCAGATCGCTCAGAAGGAAACAACTCTTGTTGACACCCTGATCTTGGATTGCTAGTCTCAAGAATGGTGGGACAACAAATTTCTATTGTTTAAGTCACCCAGTTTGTGGTGCTTTGTTAAGACAACCCTAGCAAACTACACACTATGCTAAGAGGCAGTCAGGTTTTCAGACTTTACCATTTCCCAGCGTAAGACTAGACACAAATTTCCTGGTGATGATAAAACAGAAAATCTATGTAATGGCCTGTCTTAGCCCATTTTGTTGGACTACCATAACAAAATACCACACACTGGGTGCCTTAAACAACAGAAAGTTCTGGAACTAGGAAGTCAGAGATCTGGGTGCCAGCATGGTTCAGTTCTGGTGACAATGATCTTATCTCTCAGATTGCCACCTTCTTGATATGTCTTCACATAGCTGAGAGAGGGAGCTCTTTGATGTCTTTTTTTCACAAGGGCACTAACCTCATTATGAAGGCCCCAATATTATGACCTCATCTCAACCTGATTATCTCCCCAAAGCCCCATCAACTTATACCATCACACTGGGGGTTAGGGCTTCAACATATTTACTTAGGTGGGACCCAAACCTTTATTCCAGAGCAGGCCCTACAGGCACAATTGAGTTAAGTGGGACTACATGGAATGCTTAAAGACCAAATGACCATTTATATACTGAAAGGATTTACTCAGCACCACATTAATCCCCAAGGAGATTTTAACAATGTGTGACAACCATAAACTTGATTTGATCCTTGCTGTCAGGCTAGGATTAATTGGTTTTCATCTCTCAACTACCTGCTCAAATTTATGTCCTATTATTTAGTCTTGAAGCAGTTGCTCTTTCCAGCCCTAAAAAGGCTTCCCTTTCTTGCTCTACCCTCTTTTATTTCAGGCAATTCTTTTCTGAGTTCATTTTTTTCACATAAAACCTTGAAAAAAGAAGCCAAAAGCACCTAATCTACCACTAATATTCATTTGTTACATAGTCTACTTCTCATGTTACTGCTGAATAGTGTTACCAAATGTTTTGCTACTGTTAGGGTAGGGCTGTAACTTGATATACCAATGCCCATTCCAGTCAGAACAGATTAAATTATGTTTATGTTAATGAAACAATCCCCCAATCTCACTGATTTAACTATAAAAACAGCAAACAGTTTACTTCTTGTACATACTGTATGTAAAATGTATTTGAGGTAAGGGTCTCAGCTTGAGACACTCAGGCAAAGGCTGATGGAAGCTTTGCCAGACTTCAGCATTTGGAGCACTTGGAGCACTTGGAGCACTAGAGCATTTGGAGCACTAGACTGACTTAGGCCAATTCTTAGAGTGTTTGTTAAATCCTATTGCAGACAGAAATCATATTCTATATTTCTTTTCTATTTTCCATAGCACAAAGTACATACTGAGTATAATTACTGCTTTACTGAGCAATAACAAAATAAAAGCAAGATGAAAACCAAACAAAAAATATTGAAACCACTAACTACAAATATGAAATCTACATACTTAAGTTGCTTAGATAGTATTAGATTAAAATAGTTGCCTATCTTTTCCCAAATAAAGGTAGAAATATTTTTATTTCCATTTTCTGCTTTGTTTAGATGAAATACAATTTATTTATTAATTTATCATGAGTAGATAAAAAACCATGCACTGTCATCAGTTATATTTGAGATATTATATTAAAGACACTATAAATACATGAAGAAATTAGAATATTAAAACATAACTGCTTAAGAAAAAATATGAAATATGCATCATAGTCTCAGTTCCTAAAGACATTAAATCATTGTAAGTCCTACTTGGTTTGTTAAGAAAATAAAGTATAATAAAAAAACTATACAATTAGTCTTTGATTTTTAGGAGGGCTAATCTTAGGGGGAAAATCACTAAGTAAATAAGTTATTCTTATATCATCTTTCTCATTTTCCCCTACTGAGTACTCTTCTCACCTTTCTATCCCGTCAGTCTGGATTCCCCAGAATTATATGTTATTGTCCCCGGAAATTACTGGGAGCTGTGCTAGTCATTACTTCCCTGCAGTGAATCATTGTTAACTTTCTTTAATTCTATTAAAACATGCCTAGAAAAATTCCAATACCTACCTTATTTCATAAATCCACAAGAATGCAAACAATGGCTGGGAATGTGATTGATCATGAGTTGTTTCTGTATTCATCTAAACAAAGACCATCTCTATTATTAGAAGAAAATATATCACAAAGATTAAATAAATAAATATATATATTGGTTCTTGCAATCCAAAGTAATCAAGAGCTATGTGTAGGGTCGTAGGGGCAGACAATTTTGTTCAAGAAAAGCAGATGATGAAGAAATCAATTTTATTACTCACATGTGCTTCAAGTTGTGTTATGCTACTTTTACAAATTCTATTAATTTTGTGTAGATGTTACTGTCCACAAGTGACAGATGAGGAAATTAAACATTGGAAATTTGTGCAATAATTAATAGAGTTAAGTTGTTTAACTGCTATTGAAAAATGTTTAAATTTTTATTTTTATTCCATTATGCTATCTTTCAGCACTTATGAAACTATGTTATATAGGCACTTAAATAGTGGGCATTTTATAGCAAATAACTCAATATTATAATATGTACCAATATTCCCTTAAAATTTTAGCCACAAGAAAATGCATTTTGATAAAAGAAATTCACATAAGAAAAGCTGAAGAAATGTATTAGTTTTCTATTAGTACTGTACCTAATTACCAAATATTTTGACCCTTAAAACAACACAAATTTATTTCTCACAGTTTGGTAGGTCAGAAGTCTAGTATAGTTGGCTGGTTTGTCTGCTCATATCTCACAAGGCCCAACATCAAGATTTCAGCAGAGCCATGATCCTCACTGGAAGCCCTAGGGAAGAATCTGTTTTCAAGTGCATTCAAGTTGTTGGCAGATAAGTACCTTGCAACTGAGGTCCTGTTTCCTTGCTGGCTGTCATCTGAGTCTTGCCTTAACTCCCAGGGGCCTCCCAGGGCCCACTTACAAGTGTGTCACTATCTCTCATAACTAGCAACAGTGGGTGGAATGCTTCTCACAATACTCTCTCCTCCTCCTATTTTCCTGAATCATCCCTCTCTCAACTTCAGCAGGAAAAGATACTTCATATTCAAGGGCTCCTGTGATTGGACTTGACGCCATATCAACATAACTCAAATCCCATACTCTTAATCACATCTTCAAATTACCTTTGGATCTGTTTACTATATTAAAAGATTTCAGTTGTTAAGGTATGGATATCTTCAGGGTATGAGTATTATGTTCTAACACAATTTTCATTGCCAAACTAAAAACCAGAAAATAGAAACAGTGAAATCTTTTCACACTGCAAAGAAAATCACCATTCAGAATTACTCCAATTCTTACTCTAAATAGCATAGGATCCCATTCTTGTGTCTTTGGATAATTCTTTTAAATCAGTTGTCATGATTACAGCCAGAACCCATTTAAGTGAATTAAAAAATAGTTCAGTATTGGCTAAATATATTCAAAAAGACTCTATTACATTTTACTGCAATGAACTCTTTAATGTGCTAAATTCTGGGTTACAAATACATATTTTTTCCTTCCAAGTATATATAGAACCCAATTTTCTATGTAGTCAATTTAAATGAAATGATTTAATTAGAACTGTATTATTATTTATTTGGATGTAAATTTGAAACATAATTTCCATTTAGTCTGAATGAAAGATGTATATGTCATAAAAGTTACCCATCTTCATTCTATAAATAAAAGGGAATAATACAACTATAATGGGAAAAATGCCAGAAGATGTTGCTTTCAAAAACAGTAGATTACTAATTGACCTTTTTCTGAATTTACCATACTATTTACCATTTCAGCAATTAGCTATCTTTCTGACAAGTGAATTTCTTAAAAATGTGAATGACATTTAACTGGATAGAGCTATTTGTCATTGAATAATTTAATGTCATTTCTTATGGCTTCAGTTTAAATGGTTGATCTAATTTTTATTTGCAATGTACAATTTAGATAACTCATTATACTGGTTAATGTCTAAATATGTTAAAAATTTCGATAAATGTGCTTTTCAGTTGTCAGCATAATCAAATGGGGCATATGGTAATGATATTAAACACCTGATTACATCCCATGATAGAATACATTTACTGCATCCTTTCCCTTCCATTTTGTTTATTCACATCTCCTCTAAATCTTTTCTAGAGCCCATTTTACATCTCCATAGCTACAATAATTTCATGAAATTATCAACTGAGCTCCTTGGATTGCTTTATTCTAAGTTCTAGGGTTTATATTTATTTTCTCCTTTTATTTTCTAGATTCAGATTATACCTCCTTTCCTAGATTGCACTGAAAATGAATTTCTGTTCTTTATGAGAGCTATAGATAACATGGTCTTATTTATCTGCCTTTTATTCACTATAATTTTCATGTTTTGTTAACATTTATATCTATTAATAGATTAACTGATAACATTTATATCTATCCATATAATGACATTAACTTTGATACTTCTCAATAGTTTATATAATACCCTTCTAAAGATAATACATATACTTATCACCCTTTTCTGATATATTTGCCATTAAATATAATTTTCAAAATTGTAGATAAATTGCCATGTATTAAAAGTGTGTGTGTGTCAGAGAGATAGAGAGAAATTGCTGATTAAATCTGATTAATCAGTTTTGTTCTGCACAGAGAATGATACTGTAAGTTATTTTAATAATACATATGATAACTAATTCATTTATTTCCTATTTTCTACCTTGCTTATATCTAGTAACATTCAGGCCAAATCGTAATATTTCATGGCACCATTGCATTCCTGTTTCAACTTTTTCTTCGTTGGAAAAGTGCCTTATACTGACCACTCTCACTATACCAAATTATCACTGGTTGCTAACATGAAATAGGCCTGCTACACCCAAACGTGATCTGATATTTCTCTTTTCTCAGTCTTCATCACTACCTATTAATTTGCAGAACAAACAGCGATACACTCCATATGGGAAGGAGCTTATCCCTATTTATCCTCAGACTCTCTGTCTACTCAACCTCTCATTGTTCTCATATTAGTGAGTGTATATAGTCACATATATTGAGAAAATATTATTTTATAAGGTGCTATCTTCTTCCTCAAAAGAAGAGAAGTGAAAAATGAAAATTGCTCAGTCGTGTCCAACTCTTTGCAACCCCCATGGACTATATAGTCCATGGAATTCTCTAGGCCAGAATACCAGAGTGAGTAGCCTTTCCCTTCCCCAGGGGATCTTCCCAACCCAGGGACCCAGCCCAGGTCTCCCACATTGCAGGCGGATTCTTTACCAGCTGAGAGACAAGGGAAGCCCACAAAAGAAGAGAAATGGCTTGCAAAAAATATTTATCAGCATTTCACAAATCACAAAAACATAAATAGAAATAGTAAGTTGTATCAAAAAAAAAGATAAGTTGCTAAGATTAAGTTGCAAATTTATTTGTGATTTCTTGAAAGTCAATATGGAAAAAACATTCTATTAATTAGTGACTGTGTAGCTTAGGACTTTTTCCTCAGAAATGTCCACTGTTGACCCATGAAGTTTTATTACTTTTGATGTCATTTAAAATTAATGGACTTTTTGTATATATGATGGATTGAAATCCATTTAATAATTATTCATTTTTATTTTGCTGTAATTATCCTATTTTGGCTTAGCAGAAACATCTTAAAATTGGCATTTTTCTTTCTTTCCTTTGGAACTGATCTTTTCTTTGAACATCTTTGTGTTTGGTTACTTATCTTTTCCTTCTTAATTTGTAGGTTCTCTTCACTTATTAGGAGTATTAAATCTTCAAGTATATTATAAAAATTTACTTTCCAGTTGGTCAAATCTTATTTTTATTTTTTGTACTTTTGTCTTCTCCTCTTAGGGTATTTCTTCCCAAGCAAATATCTTTTTTATATTCTACATTGTCAAATTTATCCATGTTTTCTTCCGTTTCTTCAAGTAGAATAAAAGTTACAGCTAGAAAAATCCTCCTTACTCCTAGTTTGTAAACAATTTCACTTTATTATTATGATTACTTTTAATACTTCTACATTTACTTTTAAATCTCAAATTTATTTGAAATTTACCTAAACATATTTGATGAAGATTATATACATTTTTATCTTTAATGCATGGCCACCTACTGCTTACAATATCATTAATATTTACTATTGAAAAATTGATAATAGCATCAGTTAAATATTAAGATCGAGTAGGTGCTTGGACTTTTTCTACAGGGTGCAATATAAATTTTCATGAATCTGCAAATAACAAATGATAACATTTCTCCTTTAGTCGGAAGGAACCAAGATATAGAAAATAAAGTACTTTCTCTCATCTGTATTTCCAGTGTCTCTTCACATTTATTTCTCCTTGTTTTTATACTTTCATCTCTGTTAATTTAGAGATCTAGTTCTAAGGAAATAAAGTTTCTTCCCAGGGGCATAATGGTGATTCTATTTAGCTTAAAATCAAGATTTCCATTTGAACTTTTTGAGTCTCTGAGTCAGAGTCAGAGAAGAGTTGACTTCCCTGGCATGGATGAACAACCCCAATTATTAACAGGAGCTGGAGTTTCTGTTACATAATAGAGGAAAAGTGAATGGATGTATTCTAGAGGATTCTCTAGGCTACTTTTGGCACTGTACATCCAATGGCAAAAGTTAGTGGAAAACTACATCAGATCATTACAGTAGGAGTTCTAAGGCTCAAAATGTTTTAGGAATAAGGGTTTTGAGTCACTCTATCAAGCACAGACCCCTAAGTCAGTATTTTGCTGAGAGCAAAAGAAAATATAAAGGTTAGTAGGTGAAGGAAGTCATTAATAACCATGAAAGATTATAAGAACTGCTACAATGTCCAAATTCAGGGTACTATTTAGACCACACTCACACTGAATTCTATTAAATAGCACATGCCTGGAGCACAAAACTAATCATAGTGTACAGTGTAAAAAAAGGTAATCCCTGAACTAAGATTTCCTAACTAACAAGAACTATGATATGACACAATTTTCTTCTTTGTTGTATATTGTGTATATGCCCTAGTGATGCTAATAAAAATTAAATTTATAGATTACAAAATAACAATTTGAGATTATACCTGAACCATAGGAAAAATGACTACCATCAAAAGATGAAGGCACTCTTTTGTGAGGAATAAGTGAACCATCTCGGTTTGTAGGACAAATACATACATTATATTACCCTTGACATTTCTGCTGCCTATTATATTTTTTATTGAATTTCCAAATGAGTGAATTTAAGCAAATTCTATGGAATGGTTCATTCAAAAATGATTCCAACTTCTATTAAGTATGCCTTCACAGTGTTGTGGATTCTGGAATGCTAATTTCTATCTTTCCCAGATTCCCATGTAGCCAGGGTCATAGATATAATTCAGAGTCCACACATTAAATACTCTTATGGGGGCATTTGGCTATAAAACAGAGTTAAATGTAGAGAAAAGAAAGACATGAAGCATTGCTTTGCTGGCAAAGACACTGGTAAAAGTTCTGCTCTCAGCACATGCCAGAAGATTTCACACCTTTCTGGACATTAAAAAGAAGACTTTAACCATCCTGCACAGACAGAGTAACACTAGGGTCTGAAAGCTACTTCTGAAATTATAAACTATAGCCTATTATTCTAGTCTTCCAAAATTATGTAAGAGACCTAATGAAAGAAAATGAAAAGTGAAAGTGAAGTCGCTTAGTCATGTCTGACTCTTTGCGACCTCGTGGACTGTAGCCCACCAGGCTCCTCCATCTATGGGATTCTCCAGGCAAGAATACTGGAGTGGGTTGCAATTTCCTTCTCCAGGGGATCTTCCCGACCCAGGGATTGAACCCAGGTCTCCCCATTGCATGTGGACGCTTTAACCTCTGAGCCATCAGGGAAGCAAGAGACCTAATATTTGACATTAAATATCTTCAAGCTTAAACTAGTCATTATGATTTCTGCTGTGTGAAACCAAACCCTGATTGAAACAGACAGTATTTTCTCTATATCAAATTTGTACAGTCTTTGCCAAAACAAATTCTTTAGAGATAAAATACTAAGATTTGTGTTAGGCAAGGAAAGAAAAAAATTATCTATTGAATTCTATTTTTTTAAATAAGCAAGAAAATACACTTCAGAAATTAAAGAGGAAATAAAAAAAAATACCCAGAAACTAATGAAAACAAAAACATGATGATCCAGAATCTATGGAACACAGCAAAAACAGTTCTATGAGGGAAGTTTATAGCCATAAAAGTTTACCTCAGGAAACAAAACAAAAAAAAAACTCAAACAAACAATCTAACCTTACACCTAAAGCAACTAGAGAAAGAAGAAAAAAGCAAAACACAAAGTTAGTAGAAGTAAAGAAATCATAAACTTCAGAGCAGAAATAGACACTAAAAAAAAAAAAAACAAATATTGAAAAGACCAGTGAAACTAAAAGCTGATCATTTGGAAAGGTAAACAATATGATAACCTTTAGCCAATACTCATGAAGAAGACAGGCAGAGGCCACAAATCAATTAAATCAGCTAAGAAAAAGAAGTGACAATCAAAACCAGAGAAATACAAAGAATCACAATAGGCCACTATAAACAACTACACAGCAATAAAATGTAAAATCTAAAAGAACAATGGCTTGGAAACTGGATGATAAAACAAAAGACCTGAAATAGCCAAGTGAGTCTTGAGATGAAGAACCAAGCTGGAAGAATCAGGCTGCCTGACTTCAACTACACTGCAAAGCTACAATCATTAAAACAGTATGCTATGGGCACAAAAACAGATGCATAGATCAAGGGAACACAATAGACAGCCCAGAAATAAACCCACACAGATATGGTCAATTGATCTATGACAAAGGAGACAAAGGCAAGAACATACAATATGGCAAAGACAGTTTCTTCAATAGATGTGTTGGGAAAAAAGGATAGCTACATAAAAGAAGAATGAAATTAGAATTTCCTCCAAAACCATATACATAAGTAAACTTAAAACAATACACATAAATCCACTAAAAACAGATTACAGACTTAAATTAAGATCAGCTATTATAAAACTCCTAGAGGAAAACATAGGCAGAACACTCTTTAACATAAATTGTAGCAACATTTTTTTTTGTCTCCTAAAGAAAAGGAACAAAAGCAAAATTAAACAAATGGGATCTAATTAAACATAAAAGCTTTTGTGCGACAAAGAATACCATTGACAAAACAGACAATCTACTAAATGAGAGAAAATATCTGCAAATTATATGACTAATAAGGGATTAATATCCAACATATATAAATAGCTCATACAACTCAACATCAAAAAAAAAAAAAAAACAGTTAAAAATGGGCAAAACAACTGAATAAATATTTTTCCAAAGAGGAAATACAACAGACACAGCACAGGAAATTCAATGGCCAACATCAATAATCATCAGGCAAATGCAAATCAAAACTGCAATGAGATATCACCTTACACCTTACACCACAGAATGGCTATCATTAAAAGGAATACACATACGCAAAACAAAAACAAAAACAGGTTACTCAGGATGGGGAGAAAAGGAATACTTATACACTGTTGATGGGAATGTAAATTAGTGCAGCCACTGTGGAAAACTATGGAGGTTTCTCAAAAAACTACAAATATAACTACTATATGGACCAGCAATTCCATTCCTAGGTATGTATCTGAAAAAAATTTTTTTAATTCAAAAATGTACATGTAGTCCAATATTCATAGTGGCATTATTTGTAATTGCCAGGCATGGAAGCAACCTAAGTATCCATAAATAAATAAATATATATAGATGTGGTATATACTTATTTGCTCAGTCACTGAGTCATGTTCTACTCTTTGTGACCCCAAGGGCTGCAGCACTGCCCAAGGACAGGCTTCCCTGTCCTTTGCGATCTCCCAAAGTCTGCTCAAACGCATGACTATTGAGTTTGCATACATATGCAATATATATGTATATGTATATACATGCTGCCATGTATATACATATATGTACATATATACATACACACAATGAACTGTGGAAACTTCTGAAAGAGATGGGAATACCAGACCATGTGACCTGCCTCTTGAGAAATCTGTATGCAGGTCAGGAAGCAACAGTTAGAACTGGACATGGAACAACAGACTGGTTCCAAATAGGAAAAGGAGTATGTCAAGGCTGTATATTGTCACCCTGCTTATTTAACTTATATGTAGAGTACATCATGAGAAATGCTGCGCTGGATGAGGCACAAGCTGGCATCAAGATTGTCAGGAGAAATAGTAATAACTTCAGATATGCAGATGACACCACCCTTATGGCAGAAAACGAAGAACTAACAAGCCTCTTGATGAAAGTGAAAAAGAAGAGTGAAAGAGTTGCTTTAAGCTCAACATTCAGAAAACTAAGATCATGGCATCTGGTCCCATAACTTCATGGCAAATAGATGGGGAAACAGTGGCAGACTTTATATTTTGGGGCTCCAAAATCACTGCAGATGGTGACTGCAGCCATGAAATTAAAAGATGCTTGCTCCTTGAAAGAAAATTTATGACCAACCTAGACAGCATATTAAAAAGCAGACACATTACTTTGACAACAAAGGTCTGTGTAGTCAAGGCTATGGTTTTTCCAGTAGTCATGTATGGATGTGAGAGTTGGACTATTAAGAAAGCTGAGCACCAAAGAATTGATGTTTTTGAACTGTGGTGTTGGAGAAGACTCTTGAGAGTCCCTTGGACTGCAAGTAGATCCAACCAGTCCATCCTAAAGGAAATCAGTCCTGAATATTCACTGGAAGGACTGATGATGAAGCTGAAACTCCAATATTTTGGCCACTTGATGCAAAGAACTGACCCATTTGAAAAGACCCTAATGCTGGGAAAGATTGAAGGCAGGAGGAGAAGGGGATGACAGAGGATGAGATGGTTGGATGGCATCACCGATTAAATGGATATGAGTTTGGGTAAACTCCTGGAGAAGGTGATGGACAGGGAGGCCTGGCTTGCTGCAGTCCATTGGGTCGCAAAGAGGTGGACATGAGTTAGCGACTGACCTGAACTGAACTGATACATACACACATATGGATATAGATATCATATATACATATATGTACATATATACATACATATGTGGATATATATGTGGTACATTTGTATATATACATATATATGTGTATATACTTACAGACACACAATGTAATACTACCTGCCATAAAAAAGCTACAATATTTTGTCAGTTGCAGCAACAAAGATGGATTGGAGGGCATTATGTCAAGTGAAGTAAGTCAGACAGAGAAAGATAAATGTCATATAGTATCACTTATATGTGGAATCTAAAAAATACAACAAACTAGTGAATAAAAAAAAAGAAGCAGACCTACAGATATAGAATACAAACTAGTGGTTATCAGTGGGGAGGGAGGGAAGGGGTATTACAGGGATAGAGGAATGAGCAGTACAAACTATTAGGTGTGATAGGCTGAAATATGTACAACACAGAGAATACAGACAATACTTTATAATTTATAATAACTGTAAATGGAAAGTAATCATTAAAACATATAAAAATAAAATATTATTTAAAATAAAAATAAGTTTTAAAAAGGAGAAAATACAGTAACTACTGAATACTGATATCTAGTAAAGTTTGCAATGTGCAGTAAATATTTACTAAAACTTTCATATTGATATGATTAAAATAATATTTTTATCAAAAAAGGCTGTATTATTGGTATGGCATATTATAATTTGCTAGAGGCAATATATCAAGTAAGGCTGTTCAGCAAAACAGTTTTGCTGTAACTTATTAGTGTCTTTTTTTATTTTTCAAATTCTTATATTTTTATTTATTTCCCAAGCAATCCCTGATTACTGGCTTCACCTTCCACTGATTCCTATTTGATATTAGTTGGTTATACTGTGACAAAGCGGATGAACCTCGTTCCGTACATTATTAAATGAAAAATATGAGACAGGGACAGACAAATAGCATTTAATTTCACTTACACATGGAATCTAAAACAATTAACAGCATAAGGGCAAGCTCATAGATAATGAGAACAGACTGAAGGTTGCCAGAGGCAGAGGTTTGGGGTTCGGCAAAATAGATGAAGGTGGTTAAAGGTACAAAATTTCAGTTATTAAAAAAAAAAAAAAGTCATAGGGATACAAGGTAACATACTTTGACTATTAGTTAATGTTACTAGATTGCACATTTGAAAGTTGTTAAGATAGTAAATCTTTAAAATTCTTATCACAGGAAATGAAATCCTGTAACTATATGGTGACAGATATTAACTAGACTCACTGTGATGATACCTTTGCAATATATACAGATAGTGAATCATTATGTTGTACACCTGAAGCTAATATAATGCTGAATGTCAATTATACCTCAATAAAATAAGTTCTAAAAAGAGTTGGCTGTAAATTTGTGTGTTTTACCTCTTAACTGTCATTTTATGAATCAAATTTTCCAAATGTAAAAGGCAAAGCATTCTCACTGAATAAAAACAAAATCAAGCAACCAAATGGCTCTTGAAAATCATGGATCTTTTCCAGGTATTTATAATGCATTCATTTTATAAGTGCAATATTATATATAGGCTTTAAAATAGCATTCTATATCAGAAAACACTTATTTGAGGGGTGGAGGGAGTTGTTCATTATTTCCAGGGCTGATAATTCAGCCAGTATATACCAGCACCAGCATTTATCCTAAGTACTCAATGCTACACCAGTTGTTATTTTGAATATGCTCTTGATTCTTTCTAACCAATCTGTTACCCACAATAATGATACGATCTATTATAGTCACTGCTCATAATTTCACTTTTAACAAAAAATTTAAAGTAAAAAAATAATAAAATACTCCAGAGAAACTTAAATTCTGCAGTTACCAAATGCACAGAACATTTTAATAGGCAAGTTTTGCTGATCCCATCTTCTATATTGATTTGGGCTAGTTTCAATCTTCATCCAAAGATTTACCCTATTTTCACTCTGTAAATTCCTATCAATCAGTTCTCAATTCAGTGGCCTTTGAAAACATTCAGGTGAATGTTAGTGAAATTATCCACCTGTGTTCTTGACATCATACACTAGTTGATTAAAATACTGATAAATTTTGGCCACCATTATTTCATTTGTGTCAAGGGTGCCATATTCTCCAGTACTCCAGTGGTTACATTTTTAGTGATATGCACTCACAGAGTTTCCACATGGATTAGACTGGTCAACACTCCTAAGCCTTGCCTAAGTCTCTTCAGGAATATTATAGGTGCTGGTAGATCACTGGCCCCTCTCAGGAGTTCAGCAGGCCAGTCTATGACTTGCTGCACAAACAGAAAGGAAAATGGTCACAGCTTTCCTTTTGATATTGACCTAACCTGCTATGCTATGGCCCTGGTTCTACAGTGGGCATAATATATGCCAAGTATGTGCCAGAAACACAAACAAGAGCAGCAGTCATTGAGTCCAGAACCATGCCATAGATCTTACCCCAGGTCCCACTCAGACCCATACTATGTCAAGTTATTTTTTGCATAATAAAAGTACTACATTATCTAAATGGAAAAGGGGATTTTAAAAATCGGCTACCTACATATGTTCTGAAGTAAGTTTAATATATACTGGCCAAAATTTAGTATCACACATTTCTGCTGACATCAAGCACCTCAATATTAAGGAAAAAAATATAAAACAAGAATCATACTGCAAATTGCCAAAGAAATGTCTAGAAACTACAAGAGTTGTTCATACTTTTAATAAGCATAAACTCATAAGAATCCTCCAAAACTTGAGGAATCTGCTAACATTTTCAGAATATGTATATTAAACTCAGGCAAACGTTTTAAATGATTCTCTCTTCAATCTACAATAAAAGGTAATGCACCAGAATTCTACCAAGTTGGCTACATTTCAGTTTTTCCTTCTTTAACGTCAAGAATTACAGAAGAGAATAGGCTTCCCTGGTAGCTCAGTGGTAATGAAATCAGCCTGCAATGCAGGAGACTCTGATTTGATCCCTGGGTCGGGAAGATCCCCTGGTAAAGGGAATGGCAATCCACTCCAGTATTCTTGACTGGAGAATTCCATGGACAGAGGATCCTGGTGGGCTACAGTCCATGGACTCAAAGAGTCAGACACAACTGAACAACTTACCATAACTGAGTTATAGAAGAGAAAAAACACTGACAGCAATTCACATAAAAGTCTTCCAGAGAGTATAACTAGATTTACACTACAGTTTCATAGACTTTTAGAGTGACAACTCGAATATTCCTCATCTCAGCTCTGTGACTGTACTAAATTAACATGCGCACACGCACACACACACACACACACACACACTCCTAGGCTATTTTGTTTATCTTTAATATGAGTAGAATAATAATATAGAATTCTCCTGAGGTGTTACGAAGAATGATTAACAGAAAGGACTCCCTGAGGATTAATGATGTGGCCTAGGTTCCCAGCTAAAGTTACATAAACACTGCACAGAAGGAATGCACGTAAATCTATCATACATATTTTATACTGGACAACATTGTCATCTGGGAAGATACAGGAGATTTATTGTTCAGTGCTGCTGTTGTATTTAGTTCTATGGGTTTCACATCTCAGTAGTTGTAGCTGAAAAGTTATTTTAACCATAGTTTCTCACCTATTAAAATTAACAAATTTCTAAGTTATGACCTAAGTCATCTGCATTAGCCATTTATTACATCATTCACTCCATTTGTGGACAACATTTTTTACTGCTTTGAAATCTATTGTAATAAAAGCTTATATAATGAATTTAAATCCTAAGTGTTTTAAATATATTCTTTTGATAATCTGCTTAATTTCCCTTTTTGCATATTATTACTCTTAGTGTTTTCCTGGTTTCAGAATTAATATATAAATCTATGAAAATCATACTTAATTTTCTTAATAAAATAGAACCTTCCTTGAGATTTCATTTTCTACAAATTTGAAAAAAAAAATGTTACTATTTAAAACAACTCTTAGCTTGCTCACTAGGTCACTTCAGTTGTGTCTGACTCTTTGCGACCCTATGGATTGTAGCCTGCCAGGTTCCTTTGTCAATGGGATTCTCTAGCCAAGAATACTGGAATGGGTTGCCATTTCCTCCTCTAGGGTATCTTCCTTGCTTGAGGGATCAAACCTGCAACTCCTGCAATTTCTGCATTGCGGGCAGATTTTTTACACAGTGAGCCACCTGGGAAGCCCAAAACAACTCTTAAGTTATATTTTTTTACACTTTATGTATTTTCCTAATTTTTCTAAGCATGTAAGTACTTAAGAATAAAAATGAAGTCTTTAATATGTATCTTTTACTCACCAATTCTTTTTATTATATCACTAGTAGGACTAAATTCTGAAAGAGATCAGTTTAAGGTAACTCTAGGAATCAATAGCTAGAGGTAATGACTACTATTTCTATGTAAAAAGAAATATATTAGGGATTTTACTCTGGTTTATAAGCACACCAATTTTCTTATATTTGTGCCTTTTTACAATTTATACTCAATATGCTCCAAAGGCTATACTAATAACCTTGGAGAAAAAAAGACAACTAATTTCAAAAGACTTTGAAAATGTTTTTAAAAGTTTGTATTAAACCATAAAACCATTCTAGAGTGACAAATCAATCTAGCTGCACACACCATATATTTCATTTCATTATTTATTTCTTCTGATGACTAGAAAGATGAAAATTCCTCTCTCCTATAATCACGAAGAAAAGATCATCTGTGTCTTATAAGAAAAATAACATAGTTTATGTCTTGGGAAAAGGATTATGATGCATGATTTGAGAGGGAAAAATAAGTACATAGAAGTTTTTGAGATCTGAATTGTAGTTGGATAAATTAGAAAACATTACACATCACTGAGGACTGACTGAACCAGAGTTTGATAATTCATTGCATTACTCTTACTCAGATAGGACTAGACTTTGTGGAACAAAGATGGATACAGATAATTTCTAATTTCAAGGAATTTATTATCTGATAATTCATGCACCTAGATCCTACAATATATTAGCTTAGTGTCACAAGAAATATACAAATAGAGAACTCCATATTAGAGTGTGATTTTATTTTTCTATTGATGTGGAAGAAATTAGGGAAGACTTTAGGTAAACTTCAAACAACCTTGAAAGATAAACTCGATTTTGGCAGAGAAAAGACATTCCAGGTGGAAGACTCAGCATGAAAATGAACAAAAGATATTGTCTAGAAAGAATTATGGTCACAGTGTATATTATAGCAGCGACTTGAATAATGAATGTGGATATATTTCTGGGAAAACTGTGCCTTTTATCTCATTTTCTGAATTAAGGTTAAAAATTTTAAAGTTACAAATGGCCTACTGTGAAATGAATAATCAGTCTCTCTCCTTTACATCCCAAGTCAGAGAACTAAATCACAAGGTTCTTAGCTTTCCAATATACTCTTTGTGCACACAAGCATATACATTATTAATTCCTTTTTTAACTTTCATGCAAATGGTAGCATAAGAAATGTTATTCTCATTTGTCATTTTAAACACAATATCTCCCTTGGATTAGGATTATTCCTTATAAGTTCATTCTTCTGAAATCTACGTGAAATGAAAGTTAAGTTGACTAGTTTTAGTGAAGTAATTACAGTCTGACTGCAAGTATCTGTAGAGTGAATTTGTGACCAGAAAGTGGAGGCATCTTGTGCAGACTATTGTCAAGTAGTGGTTATGAAATGAAGAGGCAAAAGGAGCTTCTTAAAGAGCTACTAATATTTTAGAAGATAACAAATATAATGCAACTAAACCAGTTTTGGTGGTAAAAGGCTTCTATTCAACTACAGATTTCAACATTATTAAGTCTACAACTTTGGGAAAATTACTCTTCTTGAGCTTCAGTTACCACATGTGTACAATGGAGAAGAGTAATAACTAATTCACAGAATCTTTGTAATGTTTAAGTGAATGTTTACTTTCTGGTCAAAATAGGGATTTTATGGTATTTCATTATTATTTACTAGTAATCAGTTTAAAACAAAAGCCTGTTATTAATGTTTCTTAATTATATTAATATATGTGATATACTTTGTGACATAATGGACTATAGCCTGCAAGGCTCTTCTCTCCATGGGGATTCTCCAGGTAAGAATACTGGAGTGAGTTGCCATGTACCCCACTCACATAGGATATACTTATGTTTGGCTTTTAATATTGTTTTACATATGTAATAATTTATGTAATGCTTTGAGTTATATAAAGTAGAATACAGTGATTCCTGGTTTCATTAGGGTGATGTTAGCCGCTGGAACAAGCAAACTCCAAGATATCAGTAGCTTCATAGAGCAGTTTATTTTTAACTTATGAAATAGCCCAAAGTAGCCCCATGCTCCTCATTAGTGCTTTTCCCCCACATGATGACTCAGAGACTCAGATCTTTAACATCTCCTGACTCCCTAATCTTATATGACTTAGAGTCCTCTACTTCTAGACAGCAGAAACAGAAGCTGTGGAGAAGCCGTATCTGCTCCTTAAATGCCCTCTTTAGAAAAAGATACTCATTATTGCTCTTTATATTTCTCATGGTTATAAATGCATGTGAGAAGCCTAGTTGCCTTTCAATGACAATCTGCACTCCCCTGGAAGAAGGACCATACATTTTCATCAATAGCTAGCCATTTCATCACAGTAGTCCAATAACATCATTCAAAAAAGAAGAAAGTTAAGACCCAGCAATTGTTGGTTCAGCAGAGATATTTACTGTTTTCTTATGGTGTTTCCTTAATCTAATGTTATTTGGTAATGCAACGGATATAATATCATTAAACTGTGAACAGCATGAAAGGAGAAAATGTTAGATTATTGTGATGGGAAAATAATAATGTTGGTCAATATATTTACACTTAATTATAGGATATGGAGTGTCATTTTTCCTTTTTAAAAATAATTATTTAGAATTAAAATTATTTTAAAATATTACATTATTAAGAAGATCTATGATTTTGGTACTGAGTCTTCATTTAGGAATTTAGAATCTCATTTGCATATATCATGATAATGAAAAAGCATTATTCTTTTTTTATGCTGCCTGCAGAATAAACAATAGAAAAAAGGGAATTGCCAGTGCTGCCTGAGCCACCATGTAACTGGCCAGAATACAATCTAAAAGGAGGAAACAACATTTTCAAAGCTGTATTTTCAAAATTGTCAAAGTTCCCCATTAATCAGTAAAAATATTTTTCTAAATATACATTTGGAAGACTTTACATCTATACTCATTGCTGAAGCAGTAGGAAAATCATGCTCTACATGTACAAAATATTGCTAAGTTATTCAGAGAAGATAGTATGAAGCTATTTATAGGGGATACTATGATATAGAAGGACTTCCCTGGTGGCTCAGATGGTAAAGAATTCACCTGCAATGTGGGAGACTTGGGTTCAATCCCTGGGTTGGGAAGATCTCCTTGAGGAGGGCATGGCAACCCACTCCAGTATTCTTGCTTGGAGAATCCTCATGGACAGAGGAGCCTGGTGGGCTACAGTCCATGGGGTTGCAAAGAGTCGGACACGACTGAGTGACTGAGCACAGCACATGATAAAAGAAAAAGATCTCTTATTCTTATGTGTCAATCATCAGCATCATTACTTTATCTATTGAGAAATTTACCAAGAAGATGAAATTGTTTTAAAATCTTGCTAGAAAAAGTGAACAAAGAATGCTGCATTTTATTGTATAAAAAGAAATTTTTACTCATTCAATCACCAACTGAACACCTACCATATGCCAGGCAGTTTTTTGGACACTAGGGATACTGTAGGGAACAAAATACATGAGTTCCTCACTTGCCCATTTTTCTTTTATGTTCTAAAACTAAAAGTAACAAACTAAGTAACAAACTAAGAAAAACTACACATAATCAGACAGCTATCTTTGAGGAATGAATTTTCTTGGGTTACTTACTTTGAACATCAGAACTTTCACCATGAGTGAAAATAGAGACATGCATTAGAATAATCAAAAGTGCCAGCAGAGATCACACCAAGTGGTGAGTCAACCCTGTCATACAAAGGCAGAGCCGGCAGAGGGAGATGAAACAGGTGTGTGAGATGCTCTGAGAAAATATCCTTGAACATACTATGCTTCTAAGTATTAGAAGTTCCAGAAATACTCATAGTGAACAAGAAAAAAACAAAACAAAAAACTGTAGAACATTATAAATTTTTTATTAAAGGAATTTACCAGTTCCTAAATACATAATTTTTAAACTATTTTTCTTTGAAGAAACTGCCTTTTGATATATTTAACTTAGAAATAATTAATTTAGAAGTTAGTGAATTGGTGCCAGGTTTCTGGTGGAGAATTTAGTCAAAATATGTGTTACCTCTCTATGACGTAATCTTGTCTTTGAGTAATGAGTTCTACATATTTCGGTCATAATTCAAAATTATGAGGCAATTTAAAAGTGAATAATCTTTTCAGTTCAGTTCAGTTCAGTTGCTCAGTCATGTCCAACACTTTGCGACCCCATGAATCACAGCACGCCAGGCCTCCCTGTCTATCACTAACTCCCAGAGTTCACTCAAACTCACGTCCATCGAGTCAGTGATGCCATCCAGCCATCTCATCCTCTGTCATCCATTTCTCTTCCTGCTCACAATCCCTCCCAGCATTAGAGCCTTTTCCAATGAGTCACCTCTTCGCATGAGGTGGCCAAAGTATTGGAGTTTCAGCTTCAGCATCAGTCCTTCTAATGAATACCCAGGACTGATCTCCTTTAGGATGGACTGGTTAGATCTCCTTGCAGTCCAAGGGACTCTCATGAGTCTTCTCCAACACCATAGTTCAAAAGCATCAATTCTTCAGCACTCAGTTTTATTCACAGTCCAACTCTCACATCCATAAATGACCATTGGAAAAACCACGGCCTTGACTAGACAGAACTTTGTTGGCAAAGTAATGTCTCGGCTTTTCAATATGCTATCTAGGTTGGTCATAACTTTCCTTCCAAGGAGTAAGCGTCTTTTAATTTCATGGCTGCAATCACTATCTGCAGTGATTTGGAGCCCCCCAAAATAAAGTCTGACACTGTTTCCACTGTTTCCCCATCTATTTGCCATGAAGTGATGAGACCAGATGCCATGATTTTAGTTCTCTGAATGTTGAGCTTTAAGCCAACTTTTTCACTCTCCTCTTTCACTTTCATCAAGAGGCTTTTTAGTTCCTCTTCACTTTCTGCCATAAGGGTGGTGTCATCTGCATATCTGAGGTTTTGATATTTCTCCCAGCAATCTTGATTCCAGCTTGTGCTTCTTCAAGCCCAGCGTTTCTCATGATGTACTCTGCATATAAGTTAAATAACAGGGTGACAATATACAGCATTGACATACTTCTTTTCCTATTTGGAACCAGTCTGTTGTTCCAGGTCCAGTTCTAACTGTTGCTTCCTGACCTGCATATGAATTTCTCAAGAGGCAGGTCAGGTGGTCTGGTATCCCCATATCTTTCAGAATTTTCCACAGTTTATTGTGATCCACACAGTCAAAGGCTTTGGCATAGTCAATAAAGCAGAAATAGATATTTTTCTGGAACTCTCTTGTTTTTTCCATGATCCCGTGGATCTTGGCAATTTGATCTCTGGTTCGTCTGCCTTTCTAAAACCAGCTTGAACATCAGGAAGTTCACGGTTCTCATATTGCTGAAGCCTGGCTTGGAGAATTTTGAGCATTATTTTACTAGTGTGTGAGATGAGTGCAATTGTGCGGTAGTTTGAGCATTCTTTGGCATTGCCTTTCTTTGGGATTGGAATGAAAACTGACCTTTTCCAGTCCTGTGGCCACTGCTGACTTTTCCAAATTTGCTGGCATATTGAGTGCAGCACTTTCACAGCATCTTCTTTCAGGATTTGAAATAGCTCAACTGGAATTCCATCACCTCCACTAGCTTTGTTCGTAGTGATGCTTTCTAAGGCCCACTTGACTTCACATTCCAGGATGTCTGGCTCTAGGTCAGTGATCACACCATGGTGATTATCCTGGTTGTGAAGATCTTTTTTGTACAGTTCTTCTGTGTATTCTTGCCATCTCTTCTTAATATCTTCTGCTTCTGTTAGGTCCATACCATTTCTGTCCTTTATCGAGCCCATCTTTGCAAGAAATGTTCCCTTGGTATCTCTAATTTTTTTGAAGAGATCTCTAGTCTTTCCCATTCTGTTGTTTTCTTCTATTTCTTTGCATTGATCCCTGAGGAAGGCCTTCTTATCTCTCCTTGCTATTCTTTGGAACTCTGCATTCAGATGTTTATATTGTTCCTTTTCTCCTTTGCTTTTCCCTTCTCTTCTTTTCACAGCTATTTGTAAGGCCTCCCCAGACAGCCATTTTGTTTTTTGCATTTATCTTCCACGAGGATGGTCTTGATCCATGTCTCCTGGAGAATGTCACAAACCTCCATCCGTCGTTCATCGGGCACTCTATCTATCAGATCTAGTCCCTTAAATCTATTTCTCACTTCCACTGTATAATCATAAGGGGTTTGATTTAGGTCATACCTGAATGGTCTAATTTCCCTACTTTCTTCAGTTTAAGTCTGAATTTGACAATAAGGAGTTCATGATCTGAGCCACAGGCACCTCCTGGTCTTGTTTTTGCTGACTATATAGAGCTTCTCCATCTTTGGCTGCAAAGAATATAATCAATCTGACCAATCAATCAATATAATCAATCAACATCACCATATTGACCATCTGGTGATGTCCATGTGTAGAGTCTTCTCTCTCCATCTACAATGGACCATGCAGAAGCGCACCGGCTGTGACAGACCACGCAGAAGTGTGGCTGAGAGGAGCTACCCCATGTCCAAGCTCAGGGGCGGCAGCCGAGAGCACCAGGCTGCAGTGGCGCCGGAGCAGCCGAGAGGCGCTACCCCACGCCCGAGGTCAGGGGTGATGGCCAAGAGGAGCAACCCCACATCCAAGGAGCTGAGCTGCGCAGGTGCAGGAGGGCCAAGAGGAGCTACTCCACGTTCAAGGTCAGGAGGGGTGGCCGTGAAGAGATACCCCTCATCCAAGGTAAGGAGTAGTGGCTGCACTTTGCTGGAGCAGCCGTGAAGAGATACCCCACGTCCAAAGTAAGAGAAACCCAAGTAAGATGGTAGGTGTTGTGAGAGGGCATCAGAGGGCAGACACACTGAAACTATAATCACAGAAAACTAGTCAATCTGATCACACTAGGACCACAGCCTTGTCTAACTCAATGAAACTAAGCCATACCCTGTGGGGCCACCCAAGACGGGAGGGTCATGGTGGAGAGGTCTGACAGAATGTGGTCCACTGGAGAAGGGAATGGCAAACCACTTCAGTATTCTCCCCTTGAGAACCCCATGAACAGTATGAAAAGGTAAAATGATAGGATACTGAAAGAGAAACTCCCCAGGTCAGTAGGTGCCCAATATGCTACTGGAGATCACTGGAGAAATAACTCCAGAAAGAATGAAGGGATGGAGCCAAAGCAAAAAGAATACCCAGCTGTGGATGTGACTGGTGATAGAAGCAAGGGCTGATGCTGTAAAGAGCAATATTGCATAAGAACCTGGAATGCCAAGTCCATGAATCAAGGCAAATTGGAAGTGGTCAAACAGGAGATGGCAAGAGTGAATGTCAACTTTCTAGGAATCAGCAAACTAAAATGGACTGGAATGGGTGAATTTAACTCAAATGACCATTATATCTACTACTGCGGGCAGGAATCCCTTAGAAGAAATGGAATAGCCATCATGGACAACAAAAGAGTCCGAAATGCAGTACTTGGATGCAATCTCAAAAATGACAGAATGATCTCTGTTCGTTTCCAAGGCAAACCATTCAATATCACGATAATCCAAGCCTATGCTCCAACAAGTAACCCTGAAGAAGCTGAAGTTGAACGGTTCTATGAAGACCTACAAGACCTTTTAGAACTATCACCCAAAAAAAGATGCCTTTTCATTATAGGGGACTGGAATGCAAAAGTAGGAAGTGAAGAAACACTTGGGATAACAGGCAGATTTGGCCTTGGAATACAGGATCTTTTAGCACAACCAATTTTGAGGGAAGAAGTCAGTATGTAAACTTAGTAACATAAGCACTCATATTTTCAGCAACTGGAAGATTGGCTAAATGAAGGATACTATAAATTCTATAAAATTTATAATAAGTATAAAAATTTTCCAAATGTGCCTTTGCTTATACTTCATACATACATTTAAAAAATCTTTCATGAGTCAAAAGTTCATAAACATTTTTCACTCATATATTACACTATTGCTTATATATTCTACTCCATATTTCACTGGCAAACTTTAAGTGCCTGGGTGGATAATGAGTGTATATAAATTGAAAAAGCAACCATTTGTTTGGTTTATGGGCTTTTTGTTAAGAAATTTATATATTATATTGTAGTTTTTATTTTTCCATGTCAACATCAATACTCTATATCATTTAAAATCAGTAATGAAACAGAAAAGGAATATCATAGGATTAATATCTGAGGCAATACAGACCATAGTTTGTGTCCTTTCTAATAGTATTTTAAGTATGTTCCACATATTAGCAGTGTCAACATCATCTGGAAGCACATTAAAATCAAAGTCTCCATTATTAAAAAGATCCCCAGGAGACCGTATGACCATTAAAATTGGAGAGGTCCCAGTCTGGTCTATACAATAACCTTCTTTCTGCTCCCTGTTTGCTAATAGGACTCATATTTTGTTCACATTTTGGGTGGTCATGTTAATCATGATCCCTTCCCAACCCTTAGTGACAAAGGTTGATTAGACTAAGCCAAGCATGATAATTTAATTCCTTTTCTTTTTGTTTGAGTACAGGCATGAAATGCAACCCTGAACAAAGTGATGTAGGAAACATTTTGGGGGCTTACAGAAAAACAAAATGTCACTACCCTGAAAAAGGTATACAAAACAAGGACATGGCTACGCTTGCTTCAGGTATTTTCTTTCTCCAAACAATGTCTGCGGTGACCACCACACTCTTATAACTCAAGAGAAGACAAGGAAATAGCAGAGAAGCTGAGCTACAGTCTTTAAGACCTAGAGGAACCCCTTGGTTGCTGCATGCTTGTTAATGAGATAATGAACACTTTCTTGTTGACTCACTTTCAGTTGGCCTCTGTTATTTATCTAAACATATTAACTTAAAATAATTATTGAGATCAACAGCTTGATTGTTGTTGTTTAGTCACTAAGTCAGGTCCAACTCTTTTGTGACCCCATAGACTGTAGCCCACCAGGTTCTCTGTCCATTGGATTTCTCAGGCAAGAATACTGGAGTGGGTTGTGATTTCCTTCTCCAGGGGATCTTCCTGACCCAGGGATTTAACTTGAGTTTCCAGCAATGACAAGCAGATTCTACACTGCTGAGCCACCATGGAAGCCCAATAGCTTGATTAGCCTCATTATTTTTCATTAAAACTTCACTGTCTTAATCCACAGATAGGGTAATTTTTGTGGATTTCTATTAGTGAACTACATACAGACCCTGAGATATCCCAAATGAATGTCAATCTCTAAATCAGAAGATTTGCTTGCTGAGTTAGGACTGAATTAAAAATTAAATTTAAATTTCTCTATGTGGATTTTCTTGCTATAAATATTAAAATTAATTGGTTTTCTATATTCAGTTCTATGAACTTGGAAAAAAAAGAGCAAAAGAGTAGCCCAAATTTAGATCATGTTAGTTTTGATTGAATAGATTATTTAAGTTTTAAGTGACTGCCCTAAGTAGCTCATAATAGTTTAATTATTGCCACATTTACTTTCTTATAAAAATCACCCTAAGAAAGCTCAATTTAAGAGCAAAACTAGGGCTTATCTTCCACTTTTACTGTACACAGATTTTCATTTGATGTATGTTTTCATTAGACATATGTTCATTAGACATGTAGAATTTCAATTCTACTGGACAGTATTTATTTTATAATTATACAAGGCTTTTAGGACATATTTTATTCAGGAAAACTTCATAAATTTTAAGCACACTAGGCCACTACATGATCACTTAGTATTTACATATATGTGTGTGTGTGTGTATATATTTTATTTTATTGAAATAATTATTATTTACAAAATATGGCCAATGATATCTTCCAATATTTGCCACAGGAGTATTTCTGGTCCCAAATGCTATTTCAAACACTGCCACTTCCCTTCAAGAGGTACAGTTCATTTGTTCTTCCTTTTGAACTCAAGAGTACTTGCGACTGCTCCAACCAATATACTATGGAAAAGTGATACTTCGTCACTTGTGAGGCCAGATCAGTGGTAGGACATGCCTCTGTTTGACCATTCCTCTTTCTTCATATGCTTACTCCAGGAACTCAACCACTTACTGTAAGGAAGTCGAGGCTACCTAGAGAGACCACAGGCAGGTCTTGGACAATAGTCAGCATCAACTGCCAGAAAAGTGAGTGACCAAACTTTCAGCTGATTTCAGTCCTCATCTCAGCCTTCTCAAATGACTGAAGCCCCAGACATTTTGGTACCCAACCTGGTAGAGTATGACCTGACTGAATTTCTGACCCACAGAATATGTGAACATAAGAAATGGATGTAATATGTCACTAAATTTTAAAATTCTATGAATGAATGAGTTAAAAGTACACATTCAAATCTTAAAAAGAAAGTTCATTAAAGGCATATGTTAATCTAAGATGCTGTTAACAGTGGAATCAGTTGGTCAATAGAAAGAAGCGAGGCTTGTTGTCAGATACAGATATGAATTCTAATTTTGTGATCTTACTCAAATTTTCTGAGCTATACCTTCCTTACTTTAAAAATAGATATAAATATTCCTATTTCATGAGATTATGATTAAATATACAACATATAACCTACTAACTAGCACATATTGTTGCTGTTGCTTAGTCGCTAAGTCGTGTCCAACTCTTTTGTGACCCCATGGACTAAAGCCCACCAGGCTTCTCTGTCCATAAGGATTTCCCAGGCAAGAACACTGGAATGGGTTGTGATTTCCTTCTCAAGGGGAACTTCCCGACGCAGGGACCAAACCTACATCTTCTGCATTGGCAAGCGAACAAGCAAATTCTTTACTATTGAGACACCAGGGAAGCCTAGTACATATAGATAATAAATGTTTGCTACTGTAGCATGTTTTAGAAGACTAAGAAGTGTATAATAATAATAGCAATTCTGAGCATTGACTTGAGTGCTTACTATATGTCAGGTACTAGGCATGATGTCCAGCATGTGTTGTCTCAATAGTACTAAATTTATTCAGTATATTAATTCAGTCCATGCACACTTATGTCTCAGAGACTCATACAGTTAACTCATTCAACTGATAAGTATGTTTTAGTTCCAAATGCTGTGTCAGCTTTTATTACTAGGTTGGTGAAAAAGTAATTGCAGTTTTGGACCATAAACTTTATTATTTTTTTTCTTTTCTTTTTTTTAAATTTTATTTTTTAACTTTACAATATTGTATTGCTTTTGCCATATATCAACATGAATCCGCCACAGGTATACACATGTTCCCCATCCTGAACCCTCCTATTTCCTCCCTCCCTGTACCATCCCTCTGGGTCATCCCAGTGCACCAGCCCAAAGCTTCCAGTATTGTGCATCAAACCTGGACTGGTGACTCATTTCATATATGATATTATACATGTTTCAATGCCATTCTCCCAAATCATCCCACCCTCTCCCTCTCCCACAGTGTCCAAAAGACTGTTCTATACAAAAGACTGCAGGGAGATCCAACCAGTCCATTCTGAAGGAGATCAGCCCTGGGATTTCTTTGGAAGGAATGATGCTGAAGCTGAAACTCCAGTACTTTGGCCACCTCATGCGAAGAGTTGACTCATTGGAAAAGACTCTGATGCTGGGAGGGATTGGGGGAAGAAGGAGAAGGGGACGACAGAGGATGAGATGGCATCACTGACTCAATGGATGCGAGTCTCAGTGAACTCCGGGAGTTGGTGATGGACAGGGAAGCCTGGCGTGCTGCAATTCATGGGGTCGCAAAGAGTCGGACACGACTGAGTGACTGATCTGATCTGATCTGATCTGATACAAAAGACTGTTCTATCAGTACCTCTTTTGTTGTCTCATATACAGGATTATTGTTACCATCTTTCTAAATTCCATATATATGCGTTAGTATACTGTTTTGGTGTTTTTCTTTCTGGCTTACTTCACTCTGTATAATAGGCTCCAGTTTCATCCACCTTATTAGAACTGATTCAAATGTTTTATTTTTAATGACTGAGTAATACTCCATTGTGTATATGTACCACTGCTTTCTTATCCATTCATCTGCTGATGGACATCTAGGTTGCTTCCATGTCCTGGCTATTATAAACAGTGCTGCGATGAACATTGGGGTACACGTGTCTCTTTCCCTTCTGGTTTCCTCAGTGTGTATGCCCAGCAGTGGGATTGCTGGATCTTAAGGCAGTTCTATTTCCAGTTTTTTAAGGAATCTCCACACTGTTCTCCATAGCGGCTGTACTAGTTTGCATTCCCACCAACAGTGTAAGAGGGTTCCCTTTTCTCCACACCCTCTCCAGCATTTATTGCTTGTAGACTTGGATTGCAGCCATTCTGACTGGTGTGAAATGGTACCTCATAGTGGTTTTGATTTGCATTTCTCTGATAATGAGTGATGTTGAGCATCTTTTCATGTGTTTGTTAGCCATCTGTATATCTTCTTTGGAGAAATGTCTATTTAGTTCTTTGGCCCATTTTCTGATTGGGTCATTTATTTTTCTGGAATTGAGCTGCAAGAGTTGCTTGTAAATATTGAGATTAGTTGTTTTTCAGTTGCTTCATTTGCAATTATTTTCTCCCATTCTGAAGGCTTTCTTTTCACCTTGCTTATAGTTTCCTTTGTTGTGCAGTGGACCATGAACTTTAAATCAGTATAGAAAGAAAGAAAGTGAAGTTGCTCAGTCGTGTCCGACTCTTTGTGACCCCATGGACTGTAGCCTACCAGACTCCTCCGTCCATGGGATACTCCATGCAAGAATACTGGAGTGGGTTGCCATTCTCAAATAGGTCATTAATAATTAAAATAGGAACCATTACAATCAACACACTTTTGCCAACCAGAAATAAGCTTCTTTATTCCTGCAGCATAAAAATCCATGCTTCAGGATTTGGAAATCACTTGGAAAGGATTTTTTGCCTCCTGCTGGTTGTGGAAACATTTTGCATGCAAAAAGTTGTCAAGATGCTTGAAGAAGCAGTAATTAGTTGGGCTAGAGGCTAGGTGGATTTGGCGGATGAGGCAAAACTTCATAGACCAATTCATTCAACTTTTGAAGTGTTGGTTGAGCAATGAGCAGATAGGGATTGTCATGGAGAAGAATTGGGCCTATTCTGTTGACCAATGTCAGCTGCAGATGTTGCAGTTTTGGGTGCATCTCATCGATTTGCTGAGCATACTTCTCAGATGTAATGGTTTTGCTGGGATTCAGAGAGCTATAGTGTATCAGATGGGCATTACATCACCAGTGATCATGACCTTTTTCTGGTGCTAGTTTGGCTTTGGAAAATGCATTGGAACTTCTTTGTGGTCGAGCCACTGAGCTGGTAGTCATCAGCCATCATATAAATTCCACTTTTCATTGCATGTTACAATCCAATCTAGAAATGGTTCTTTGCTGTTGATTATAAGTGAAGACACTTCGAAATGATGATTTTTTTGATATGCAGTCAGATCATGAGGCAGCCACTTACTGAGCTATCTTCTCTTTCTAATTTGCTTCAAATGCCAAATGACGATAGAATGGCCAATGCTGAGTTCTTTGGCAACTTCTCATGTAGTTATAAGAGGATCATCAAAGTTGATCAGCTTCAATGATCCTCTCAATTGGATGTAGTCAGCTTCCCATAGCCAGTCACCATGCTCCCCATCTTCAAGGCGCTCATCACCTTTGCAAAACTTCTTGAACCACCACTGCACTGTACCTTTGTTGGCAGTTCCTGGGCCAAGTGCATGGTTGTTGCGCCTTATCTCCACTGCTTTACAACCCATTTTGAACTCAAATAAGAAAATTGCTTGAATTTGCCTTTTATCTAACATCATTTCCCTAATCTAAAGTAAATATAAAATAAACAGCAAGTAATAAGTCATTAGCAAAAAAAAAACATAAAGCAAGAAATGTGCATTAAAATGATGTATAGCATAACCATTTATTTAAGAAAGTATTCCAATATCAAACAGCAAAGTTCAACAATGCAAAACTGTAATTACTTTTGTACCAACCTAATAATAAAAATGTGCAGGATTATCTTTAAAATATAGTTGAAAGAGCAAAATATAGAATACTAACCGAAAATCTCAAATTAGTTTAAATAATCTTTTTATAGAAAAGGAGTTTTAGTGTAAAGAGTAAATCTAAACTAGTAACACAAGAAGGTAATACTAAATAATTTCAATGTGGTACAACCAGTGGCTGTCTTGTGTAAAAAATATGTATTACAAAATCTGTAAATACTTGAACTTAAAATATGTAACTAAATATGAAAAAAAACAATTGTTTTAATATGCTACCTATACTAGTATAGGCTCTACTGATAAAGACTCAAAATATTGCACTAATGATCCATTATTCCTTGATTTCACATTTGAAAGCACAGACTCAGAAAGCTAATCATATGAGCACATGCAATTTCAGAAACTTGTAACCATCTGGAGTATCTTAAGCAGCAGAAGCCAATATTTGTGCTGTTATTTCCACTACAGGCCTTTCAGTGGCACTCTTTGCAGAGAAGCCCGGACTAAGAAGAGAAATTAGTGACCATTCAAGGACATGGCTCAAAGACAGTTCTATTCCATTAGTGTATGTATAACTTTTCTTAAAGTTGTGATAAATTTCCCCAAAATGTGGTTTGTCCGAGACCAATATCTATTCAGACCATAAAATGGAGGGGAAAAAAACTCTGTAGTTCATTTAAACAGCCTTTTTAAAGTCAGAGAATGGTTAGCTGAAGAGGCATTGCCTTTATTGCTAGCTTATGCTGAATGAATAATTCAGAATGAAAGCAGTTGCAGCATAATGATAAAATTACATAAATCAAAGGGTAGATGCTCAATCCAAATATCTGCAGAAAAAAGTCACATTTCCTACTCTTCTGTTTACTGACAGTTATTTTGTTTGTGCAGATGTTCCAAAACTATCATCACACATTTCTTTGTGATATTTATAACCTACTTGAAATGCTTGCTCTAAAAATTTTACTTCTTTATTCAACACATCCTTAAACCTGAGTTGTTTTCTGTTGTCCAGAAGAAGCTATATATTAATGACAGGCAAAGTTCAAGGGAAATGACCATTTTCTATGAGAATAGAGAGTGAGAAGAAAGGAGGGAATTGATAATTATTGGATGCCTCTTTCATACTAGGTGGCAGGAGACTTTCTATTGCATTTTATTGTCTTCTTTACAACCAACTGCATCTCAAGTTATAATAATTATTATGATTTTGTTAGATAGATTAGTGTAATATTTATGGTCTAGGATCACACAACTACAAAAATGTGATATCACATTAGAAAAGTCTGACCCAAACCTCTTGCTCTTGCCAATACATGAGAAAAACCTGAATATTTTAAGGCATCATTAAAGCACAGTGACTTTAAGCAAAAATATTTTTTAAAGAAATGAAAGTACAAACTTTTTAGGCCCAGAGTTTAAAAATAGAATGTCCTTTACCTGGATGATTTAAACAAAGTTTATTTTAAATGCCATGACTTTTGAGGGTACTTTTCAACAACATGATTTCTCCCCTTGTTAAGGCAGAGTCACATTTTAATACATGGATTTCTGGACTTACTTGCACAAGAAATCTTAGCCTGAAGCTCTATGCTTAGAAATGGGCCTCTCCTCTGATTAGGTTCATGTTAAAATCCACCACATGTCAAATCGACTTCAGAATAAAAGTCATATCTGCACAATTGCCTGAATAGCTTATTGATTTAGATTTTTTAAAATAGTGAGTTCAGCAAAATCAGAAGGGCAACAAAACCAATCATTTCAGCCCAAATGGTTCATTCCCCAGCTGTGCACAGTCACAAATAGAAGAGCGGGCTATCTCCATCAACATAAGGCTGCACACTGTCACTCTCTGTGTGCATTACCTATTTCCTTACTGAGGAAGAAATCAATGCTGCTACATTTTGCCCAGCATTGCTTGAAATATTCATAGAAATTTATTTTAGAGAAGGTCAGTTTTGATGTGTAAATTTTTATATTATAACTGCTTACATATTATAAATATTGTAGTGTTTATACATAAAATAATCATTAGTAATAAAATATTGTTTTATTCACTGCTGGTTTTTAAAATATACCAAATTCCTATACTGTGGTTTTCTTTTCCTATATCTGTAACAAGGCAAATAATCACAAAGAATCATTAAAATTTCAAGTAAAAGAGTATATTAAGATTCACCAGAGCCAACATTTACATAGGTACATTAAGTAAAGTATGGATGCTCCATGTAAGAAGGTATGTTTCTACCTATATAGCAAACAGATTCTTTGATTGATTACTACAATCTTTAAATTCTTTTCCTCAGACCTTAACTCTTTAGACCTATATTCACCATTAAAAAGGTCTACACCCTGGTTTATATGCCAAAATATACTTGACTTGCTAAAAGTAAAAAATAAGAACTTATTGGGGTTCAAAAATTATCATATTTTTGGCCTAATAAACAAAATACCGACATAAGTCACTTTCATTATTTCAGTACATGGAAATACTATTATTTTATACAGATGACCATAAACAGTAGCGGATAGTTATTCAGAAAATTAGGCATCTGAGTGTAAAAAAAAAAAAGCTAGAAAACAAGGGGATATTTAATTTTCATTTAATATATGACATGACTGTAACTAAAATAAAGCTAGATAAAGTCATAATTACTTTATATTCAAAAAACTTCAAGCAATTATTGCCCAGATAGTTAACATTTAGCAGAACATAGAAGAGGTTTGTTCAAACCCTTGTTGCTCAAAATAGGTGTAGTTATAAATAATAAATAGCCTATTAGTCCATTTCTAAATTATTACCATTAAGAATTATTACTTTAATTGATCTATATTTCATATTACAAGAGATGTATTTACATCTGTTACATCAAACTAAAAAAAATAAAGAAGCCATTATATAATCTGTTATACATTCTTGTTATTTGAAAACTCATAGAAAATGAAAACTTGATGTTCCAAATTTGAGATGCAGTTGCCAAGACAACCAAGAGGCACAATACTGCATACCACTATTCAGATGGTATTTCAATATCAGAAAGAATCTATTACATTATGTATTATTCTTTCTCTGTATTTAAATATAATATTTTAGTCCTTTGTTTTCAAATAGATGTATTTGTTATAATTTTAACACAGGAGGTTGGTTTAAGTATGTAGATAGGTAACAAATGAATCATTATTATAAATTCTGTGCTTTTTCTGAAATTTCTGGTTGGTATACATATGTCATACTAAAACATTTTTTCTTTGTATAAATATTCAAATACATATAATATTCAGTGATTAATATGGTTCTGTGATATGACATTCACCCTAATGTAAACTAATGTAAACTGCCCATATACAAGCCTAATCCTTCCTCAAATCTTTAATCACACTTTCAACTATTCTTTGTTTTCTCCACTAGAGTGTCCTCGTAAGCACTTCAGCCTATTTCCAAACTGAATATATCAGCTTTCCCTAAACCTGCCTCCTTATATATTCCTTAAATTTTTCTACCAGCAACACTTGTCTTTCCAATCATTCAGGATCAAATAGGGTCACATCTGACTTTTTATTCTCCTTATCATCACTGTATAATTCACTGACTAATCCTATCGAGTCTGTCAGGAGAATAATAATGTATTGTTATTGTAATTTCAACATTGGTTCAATATTTATTTTGTACAGCCAGATGAAAAAGCAAGTTTATATTAATAAAAGTTTACCTATTTTGTGTTTTATATATATATACACTAAAGGAGGACATACAATGACAAGGGAATGGGGAGATGGAGCAGTGGAAGAGGGCAGAGGGGCAGGTGACAGCAAGGCTTGAAAAGCATCCGTATTACATGCTTAGGTTTATTTGGTGGTTATGAACAAACCAAGAGAGATTTTTCAGAAGAGAAATTACTTAAGAAAATTTTGGAGGATGTAATTATTATAGAAATATGGAGAATTAATTAAAGAGAGAGAATAGTGGCAGAAAAGCAGATAGAAGTCTCCTACTATAATTCAGGAACTAAACAATGAGGATACGAAAAATGGTATTATTAGTGGGATTTTAAAAAATGTGATGAATTTGAAAACTTGTCTTGTTGCTTTAATGTGAAAGAAAACACACTAAGTGCTCAAAAAAGGAAGAGGAGAGTATTGTAGAAGGATCTTGAAAGATAGCATTTTGATAAAAGAAATAGAGGAGAGTCTTTCATACAGAAAGGAAAAATACACAAAAGAACTGAATGAGCAGTGAGGTGCTTGTTTATGGACAATAAGATACTTTTATAAATGAGAAACCTAGAAAATAGGCAAACTGGAAAAGTAAAACATTTTTATTTTGTTGTTTGGTCGCTAAGTCATGTCCAGCTCTTTGTGACCCCATGGGTTGCAGCATGCCGGGCTCCCCTGTCCTCCACTATCTCCCAGAGATATCTTTCTGGGAGATGCTTAATTTTATTTGAAAGTCAGATCATAAGGAGACTTTTTATAAAATTAATTGTAAAATATCATATGCTTTACTTTAGGGAGAATTATTTTAATATAACACAATTTGATTAAATGAATAACTGCTAATCTAATTTTACTAGGCAATTTTAATACGTTAATTAAATCTGAAATTTTACTAGCTATATTCATGTAAAATGAGAACTGTAAAAAATAAATGTATATTTATGGATAATTTCAGAATAAACATAAATACTGAACACAACTACAATAGATGAGATCTCAACATTTTTCAAGATGAAATAAAGAGGAAAGAGGAAAGAAAATGGAGAAATGCTGAATAACAACTGACGACAAAGAATTGATACTTTTGAACTGTGGTGTTTGAGAAGACTCTTGAAAGTCCCTTGGACGGCAAAGAGAACTAACCAGTCAATCCTAAAGGAAATCAATCCTGAATATTCATTGGAAGGACTGATGCTGAAGCTGAAACTCCAATACTTTGGCCACCTGATGTGAAGAGCCAACTCATTAGAAAAGACCCTGATGTTGGGAAAGACTGAAGGTAGGAGGATAAGGGGACAACAGAGGATGAGATGGTTGGATGGCATCACCGACTCAATGGACATGAGTTTGAGCAAACCCCAGAGACAGTGAAGGACAAGGAAGACTGGCCTGCTTCAGTCCATGGGTTCACCAAGAGTAGGACACGACTGGGCGACTGAACAATAGAGGGTGAAGACAGCAAGAAGCATGGCAATATACACAAACTAGAGAATTAGGCTTAGGAATTGAAGGCACTAACTAAAGGTACAAGTAGAGGAAGAGCTAGATACTAAAATGAGGATGGGCCAAAATTATGTAATAAGGATTATTTAACAGAATCAGTATGTCTTAGTCATGATACTACAGTGTGATAAGTATTAATTTATTAAAACTACTCCTGACACCACTTTGGATATCAAAACACAATATTTATTGTTGTTGAAAAGGCATCCTAAAAGACTGAGTGATTTTCCTTAGGCATTACCTATGCACTCATTACTGAAAAACTACTTTGAATGAAAAACTGTTGTGATAAGTAAATTAATATTATTCCATTCATAAACAGAATACCATAGTAGTGGTAGTATTAATGATAATAAAAATAGTAATAGCCAATACATAAGAAAAAACCATTATGTTCCAGTAATACCTTACATGTATTATCTTACTTAATCCTCAGGACAATCATAATAAGATTATTATATTCAGTTTACAGAATAAGAAAATTAGGATTAAAATAATTAAGGGAAAGGCCCCACATCACATAGGATTTTAAATTCCTGCCAGTGAATATTTGGAAAATTGTCTAAACTTTCATTAATTGTCAGGATGTCAGCAGATTTATTTATTGTTTCAAGAAAAAACTGTTTTAAGAAATCTAGAGCAACCTTTAGGATAGAATACCAATGCCATTTCTACATGTTAAAAGATACTATTTTTTATTTTTTGGTTTGTGGTTGTTGTTTTTACATTTTTTATAAAGCAATTCAATATAATTAAGATTTATACAATTTCCACGCAACAGTAAAGTACAAATTCTATTCAAGTTCCCATAGGCTATAAACCAAGAGACACTGGAACATGTGCAGGACATAAAATAAGGTGCAAAATTTCATATAAAGTATTGAAATCATATAGAGTCTATTCTCTTATTATTGTGGAATTATGTTAGAAATTAATATCAAAATATTCTTAAAAATAGTTCATATTTTAAGCACAATGTGACATATACCAAGAGAGATATTTGACTTACCATTCAAAGCCTCAATAAAGTTTGAAGTCTGAAAAATCACAGAGGGTGATTGCAGAGAAGAGAGCATTTAAATAGCAAGTTAATATCAAAATGAGAAATTAATACCACAGTTACTTTAAAGACTCCATGTATTTGAAAAAATAAAGATACTTTTTTTTAATGTATTAGAATACCCGAGAGTCAAAATTTAATATGCACTGTTTTGGAAAGAGGAAACACACTTCACCTTGCATTGACAAAGAAATGTAAGTCATTTAGACTGCAATAGGTGGCAATTTACAACTGAAGTGACTTAGCAGCAGCAGCAGCACCACCACATTTCATTGATTCTAAGATACACAAACTTACCATATTTCATTGATTCTAAGACATATTTTAACATTGCTAAAATCCAGGTGCATTTTATAATTGATAGCATATATTATTTTTATGGTGGTGCTTTTCTCTTCATGAGTGAAAAATCAGTGGCTTATCTTACAATCAATAGTAAAGATTTGTGAAATGTATCATTTATCCATAGATATATTCATCTAAGAAAACACATACAAATACAAGTTACTATTGTCATCAATTGTAATGCCAGAATATTGGAAACTATAAAACTCTAAAAAAAAAAATGTGATATACCTAAACAATGGAGTACCTTGCAAACTTTACAAAGAGTAAGACAGAACTATGTGAACTTTGGCTTCTTGGGTGGTGCTAGTGGTCAAGAAGCCGCCTGCCAATGCAGGAGACCTGAGAGGCAAGTTCCATCCTTGGGTCAGGAAGATCCCCTGCATGGCAACCCATTCCACTATTCTTGCCTGGAGAACTCCATAGACAGAGAAGCCTGGCGGACTACGGTCCATAGAGTTGCAAAGAGTAGGACTGAAATGACTTAGCATGTATGCATGTGAATTTCATGGAAATATTTTTACATTATAATATGTAAAACATGTCATGTCAAAAACGTCAAAAACAATGTTTGTACAAAAATGCTATCATGGTTGTTTCTGGAATGGGAGAGCTTAGGTGATCAGAGTAGGAGAAAAACTGATTTTTCATTGTATTGAATTTTTCAATGATTTTTCATTGTATTGTATTAAGTACTGAATTTTCCTCCAACTGCAAGTTTACCTATCAGGTAATCAAATCCATATTGTAAAATATTTTTAAGCTATTATATCCATTAAATTTAATCTAATTTAAATAATTCCTTCTAATTTTGAGATTGATTACTGTTACATGCTCCTGAAGAAGTAGAACTTATTCTTTTTAAAATTAGAGTATAAAATAATTACTTTTCTTCTTCTTTGCATGTTTTCTAAAATTGAGTGAAATTAACTGTATATGATGTATAATATTTATCCCATAAATATTGGGGACATTTGTTATGTATAGAATTGGGTTTTATTTGTTTGCTTTGTCAGTTAAGTATGATTACATTGTTTAATAGGATTTGAAAGAGGAAATATTTTTGTTAAATTATTGCTATTATGACTATCCTTTGGAGATAATGTTTAAGCTTTTTATTTCAACACTGCCCAATGTGTTACCACTTTGTCTTTAAATTATCTGAGATATATTTGACATCTATGGCTTTTATTGACTTTTTCCCAGATCTCTGAGGAATACCTACTTCATTATTTTTCCCCTAGTTTTAAAATATACTTATACAATATTGTAAAGTAAAAAATAATAATAATAAAAAATAAATAAAATAAAATATACTTATGATTTTTCACTTGGAAGTAGTCCACTGGTCCTAAAAGGATTTTTATACATCTTTTTGGAGTCCATTCTGTGGAATCTTGAACTGGCTTATTTTCTTTCAGAAAATGAAATGGGCAGAATTGAAGGATCATCAATTACGTCACGGTGACAATTATGTCACCCCACTCCAGTACTCTTGCCTGGAAAATCCCATGGACAGAGGAGCCTGGTGGGCTGCAGTCCATGGGGTCGCTAGAGTCGGACACGACTGAGCGACTTCACTTTCACTTTTCACTTTCATGCATTGGAGAAGGAAATGGCAACCCACTCCAGTGTTCTTGCCTGGAGAATCCCAGGGACGGGGGAGCCTGGTGGGCTGCCGTCTATGGGGTCACACAGAGTCAGACACGACTGAAGTGACTTAGCAGCAGTAGCAGTAGCAGCAGTAGCCCCAGCAGCAATTACTTCAGGGTCATTTGGCAAAACTAATATAATTATGTAAAATTTAAAAATAAAATAAAATTAAAAAAAAAAAAAAGAGTATCTCAAGAGTTAATCCTGTATAAGATGTTAACTCTAAACAGGCATCAGCAAGCTTCTAGAACCAGAAGCCCAAGAGCAAAGTTTATATATATGGAAAAAAACAGATGCTGTCTCAGCCAGTGTTGCATCCACTTCTATTGTTTGTCTAGCAAGAACAAAAAAGCCTTTGTGGGTACATCCTGGAGCTGTTTACTATCCCTTAAGAAGATAGAATCTTAGCTTACAGACTTATCTAACCTTCTTCATTGACATGTTATAGTGTGTGCTCCAGTGGACCATAAAAATCCTCGCAGTTCATGGTAAAACAACACATCTGCTTCTTTAGGAGCTTTGTTTTACCCAGAGTTATATATGACTATTGTGACTTTCCTCATATTGTTCAGTGTTTTTTCCATTTTTATTTTTCCTTTGGAATCCTTTAGAAAAATAGAACTTGGCGTCCTTATGTTTCTTTAAAATTTTACTATGGGCTTCCACCAAAGAGCAGCAATGATAAAAATCATACTGAGGTTACTTACTTGGAAATCTAGAAGTATATATAATATTTAAAAGTTTAAGTTAAATCTGAAAAATCTTACAGAAGTGATTTAGCACAAATACAAAGCTATAATCACATGTTGAAATGAAAAACGCAAAGAAAATGTCATGCACATCTCTGCTGTAGTTAAGTATAAGTGTTCCATAGAAAATGAACTGCAGGCATTAACATCATCAATGTGTTTATTCTTGTGAAGAGTGAATACCTTAATGTCATCCTGAATAAATAATGTGGTTTGTGCAGAACTGATCTCTGAAGAAAGTACAAGGAATGTAGCTAGAGGGGCTTCACTTACACTGGTGAATAAACTTGCATGCTTGTGTGGGTGTCATATTTATATGCAGATAAACTGAACACCTGGAATCTTAAAAATAAACCATAAGCTATTTACAAACTTCTCATTGCCTTTAGTATACTGGTATACAAATACTTGTTGAGGAAAAATCATCCCTTAGAAACTAACATTTTATAAATATTTTTTCAAGTATACAAGAAAATAGATTCTCAAAGGATTTAGAATTGTATCATAAAAGTTTAAATATAACCTTTCTTTCATGTCCTTCTTATTTATTTTTTATTTGAAGTATGGTCAATCCAAAGTGGTCACAGGACTGGAAGAGGTCAGTTTTCATTCCAATTTGAAAGAAAGGCAATGTCAAAGAACATTCAAACTACCGCACAATTGCACTCATCTCACATGCTAGCAAAGTAATGCTCAAAATTCTCCAAGCTAGGCTTCAACAGTACATGAACCAAGAACTTCCAGATGTTCAAGCTGGATTCACAAAAGGCAGAGGAACCAGGGATCAAATTGCCAACATCTGCTGGATCATAGTAAAAGCAACAGAGTTTCAGAAAAATATCTACTTCTGCTTCATTGACTATGCTAAAGCCTTTGACTGTGGATCACAATAAACTGTGGAAAATTTTTAAAGAGATGGGAATACCAGACCACCTTACCTGCCTTCTGAGAAATCTGTATGCAGGTCAAGAAGCAACAGTTAGAACTGGACATTGAACAATGGACTGGTTCCAGATTGAGTAAGGAGTACGTCATGGCTCTGTACTGTCACCCTGTTTAATTAACTTATATGCAGAGTACATCACACAAAATGCCAGGCTGGATGAAGCAGAAGGTGGAATCAAGATTGCTGGGAAAAATAAAAATAACCTCAGATATGCAGAAAGCAAAGAGGAACTCAAGAGCCTCTTGATGAAAGTGAAAAAGGAGAGTGAAAAAGTTGGCTCAAAACTCAAAATTCAAAAAATGAAGATCATGGCATCCGGTCCCATCGCACCATGGCAAACATGGGGAAACAATGAAAACAGTGAGAAACTTTATTTACTCGGGCTCCAAAATCACTGCAGATGGTGACTGCAGCCATGACATTAAAAGATACCTGCTCCTTGAAGAATAGCTATGGACAGACCATTAAAAAGCAGAAACATTACCTTGCTAACAAAGATCTGTCTAACCAAAGCTACAGTTTTTCCAGTAGTCACGTATGGATGTGCTAGTTGGACTATAAAGTAAGCTGAGTGCCAAAGAATTGATGATTTTGAACTGTGGTGCTGGAGAAGACTCTTGAGAATCCCTTGGATGGCAAGGAGATCCAACCAGTCAATCCTAAAGGAAATCAATCCTAAATATTCATTGGAAGGACTGATGCTGAAGCTGAAACTCCAATATTCTGGCCACCTGATGCAAAGAACTGATTCCTTGAAAAAGACCCTGATGCTGGAAAAGATTGATGGCAGGAGAAAGGGATGACAGAGGATGAGATGGTTGAATGGCATCACCGACTCAATGGACATGAGTTTCAGCAGGTTTCGGGAGTTGGTGATGGACAGGGAAGCCGGTCCATGGAGTCACATAGTGTCGGACATGCCTGAGCGACTGAAATGAACTGAGAGTTGAGTCACAGTGTCATGTTACTTTCAAGTGTACAGCACAATGATTCATATATATATATATATATATATATATATATATATATGGATGTCAAGTCGTTTCAGTCATTTCTAACTCTTTATGACCCTATGGACTATAGCCCCCCCAGGCTCGTCTGTCCATGGGATTCTCCAGGCAAGAATACTGAAGTGGGTCACCAAGACTTCCTGACCCAGGGATTGAACCTGCACCTCCTGTGGCTACTGTATCACAGGTGGTTCTTTACCATTGAGCACTGGGGAAGCCTATTTAATATATATATATATATATATATACACACACACACACACACACACATAGACATACATACATCTTTTTGGAGTCTATATTCTGTGAATATATATATAGTCCTTTCCATATATTCCATATTCTTTACACATATATTTTATTATAGAATATTGATTAGAGTTCACTGTACTACAGTACCTCCTTGTTGTTTATCTGCTTTATATATAGTAGTGTGTATATGTTAATCCCGACCTTGTAATTTATCCTTCCCCTATCTTTCCCCTTTGATTTCTCTTCTTTATTTCTGAGTCTCTGTTTTATAAGTAAATTAATTTGTATCTCTCTTTTATTTTAGATTCCACATACATCTTTTGGTTTATATATAAATTCTTCCATTTCCCAGCACTGGTATAGGACAAATTGTATGGTATTGACTAGTCCCCTTTCTAAAATTCCTAATGCAACTTCAGTAGAATGCCTCAGAAGAAGGGACAAAATCAGTCCTCTAGTATCTCTGAATGCAATTCAAAATAGTCACTATCAGTTGGTTATGGAAGTTGAATAGCCAAGGAGTTTTCTCTACTTTTGATACTAAACATAAAGACTTATGGATTTACAGGCACCCAAATTATAAACAATCTGTAAATTACAAGATATGTCAGGTAAGCCCAAGGCCTATTTCTGGTCATATTTGAAATTAGTTACTCAAACTCCACTATCTACATTTGAACTTGATGCTTAAAAGATGTTAGTAATATGGAATTTCTCCTTCCCTTGTTCTTACATACTGATTTATATCTGCTAATTTATATTTTAGCTGAAGAGTCTTTTGGAGATAGAGTGCACTTGGACTCAACCCACACTGGAACTATACCATATAAGCATTTTTGAGGTGAACCTGAGCTGACACAGTTAAACATACTACAAATAAACATACTCTGTTAGGATGACTGAAATTCTTCCAAGATTAGAGGGTTTAAAAAGAACCAATAATATATCCAGTACCAAAACTAATTGTCATCCAGTTACTAGGTCACATATTTTGGTAGTGGTGCTAGAAGAGCGTTGGTGTAAATATCTGTATCTTTCTTTTTGTGTCAGTGATTCTATGAATTCAAAGGAATGCATCATTTACAGCTATAATTTTTTGGTTCTTAGGCAACTCTGAGGAATGCTTCCTGACTGCGTGTGACACATACCTATACAGCTTTCACCCTCTCTTATTAAAGCTAGCAATGATTACATTAGCTGAAACACCTAGAATGTTCATGGTTTTCTGACTTGGTAAGACAATAATTTGCCTGCCAATGCAGGAGATGCAGGACAAGTGGGTTCAATCCTTGGGTCAGGAAGATCACCTGGAGTAGGAAATGGTACCCCACTTAAATATTATTGCTTAGAAATTTCCATGGGCAGAGGAACCTGGAGGGCCACAGTCCATGGGGCTGCAAAGAGTCAGACACAACTGAGCAACTGAACACACACAAGAAGGTTGCCAGTGGGGAGGACCAATGGCTTCCAGTACCACCACATGACAGCTTGGGGCAGTTAGTACTCAGTGAGATCCACAATGTCTTGGGCTCATTGTCCTTTCAAGCCCTTGTGAAGGACTTTACTCTTCCACAGTAATCAAAACTGGCAAACAACAGCTTCGTTTCCTTTGGAGCAACTGAGGAGATTTCTAGAAACTTAAAGCCAGAAGTTCCTGGTTAAGGATGGAATCCCTAGAGTCAATCAGGTGGAAGTTCAGTACAGAGAGAGTTGTATTATTTCTGCAGATGTAGCTTCTTCTAAATCCATGGACACGTGAAACTTTGAGATTCAGAAGCTATAGATAAATACAAATAATGATTAAAATATTCAAGGAGGAATTTTTTCACTCTATTTCTAGTGAGACAGTTCTGTTTCTTAATTCTGAAGCACCAGTGAACATGACTTACAATTAGGTTTTCCTTCTTTCTCCTATCTGTGAGTACTTTTGCTGTTTGATCTTAAGAGTTTGAATTTTGAATATTATTTGAATGAAGACCAGTTTTTGTTCCAACTTTAATCTCACACATTCTTTACCCTTTACCTCACCTCCCAAATACTGATTGAAGACACTAATTCCCCTGCTAACACATCCCATACTGATTTCAGAATATGTTTAACTATTAAGGGAAGGTTGGTTATTTGCCTTTAAAACGCCACTGAAATAGGCCCACATTAGACATACATGCTCTCAGTTCAGTTCACTTCAGTCACTCAGTCGTGTCTGACTCTTTGCGACACCATGAATCGCAGCACGCCAGGCCTCCCTGTCCATCACCAACTCCCAGAGTTCACTCAGACTCACGTCCATCGAGTCGGTGATGCCATCCAGCCATCTCATCCTCTGTCGTCCCCTTCTCCTCCTGGCCCCAATCCCTCCCAGCATCAGAGTCTTTTCCAATGAGTCAATTCTTCGCATGAGGTGGCCAAAATACTGGAGTTTCAGCTTTAGCATCATTCCTTCCAAAGAACACCCAGGACTGATCTCCTTTAGAATGGACTGGTTGGATCTCCTTGAAGTCCAAGGGACTCTCAAGAGTCTTCTCCAACACCACAGTTCAAAAGCATCAATTCTTTGGCGCTCAGCTTTCTTCACAGTCCAACTCTCGCATCCATACATGACTACTGGAAATACATGCTATAGATATAGCTAAAGATCTAATTTTAAAATGCCAATAAAACACAGGATTAGAAATGGATAGGGCATAGAGAATCAGATATGAAGAGATCTATATGATCAAGAGAAGCTGGAGCAAGACAAAGTATAGGACAAAATGCCCCAAGTGAGACAACTGGGAGAAAGAAGTAGAATCTCATAAAGTACTAACATTCTAGTGTTGAAGATGAAGAAACTGAAGGGAACTAGTAAGCAAATCCATGAAGATAATTAGTTTCAGAGATAATATCAGAAAGGATGATCATATATGGGTATACAGATGAACTGGAGAAGGCAATGGCAACCCACTCCAGTACTCTTGCCTGGAAGATCCCATGAGCGGAGGAGCCTGGTAGGCTGCAGTCCATGGGGTCGCTAAGAGTAGAAAACCACTGACTGACTTCACCTTCACTTTTCACTTTCATGCATTGGAGAAGGAAATGGCAACCCACTCCAGTGTTCTTGCCTGGAGAATCCCAGGGACGGGGGAGCCTGGTGGGCTGCCGTCTATGGGGTCGCACAGAGTCGGACACAACTGAAGCGACTTAGCAGCAGCAGCAGCAGCATACAGATGAACAGAAGGAATAAGATGTGAATAAATAAATTTGAAGGAGGAAATTACTGTGAATTAGAAATTAGAATTAAAATTTAGCACATATTCATATATAAATCTATATACAAACATTTGTAAATAACTAGCATTTTATAATGACCATTATGAATATTAACTCTACTATCTGGATATAAGTAATATTTTAAACAGGAGACAGGAGATATTAGGAATTACTTTTACATATAAAGTATAGGATTCTTCCCTTTATAAGACATTCATTTAATTATAGGCTCAAAATGTATGAATTTAAAGCAAAGATTCCTTTCCTATAGTACCAAAAAACCTGCCAGAAGTAGCAATGTAAAGTTTATATTTGTGAATACTGCCAAAACACGTTTTTTAGCATCCAGTAATGTATTCTAAAGTTTTTCCCATTTCTGAGGTGAATATGATCTTGTGAGTATTTATAATAGCATCTCTTTAATTCCTAGCGAGCTTGAAAAATTTCTCAAATGCATATTGGTCATATGTATTTCATCTTGTAACTATCTGCTACACATTTTTTCTTTTTAGATTTTCATATTTAAAGGGTACCAGATAAATAATCATTAACGGTATCTACTGTTTATGAAAATTTCTCATGAACAAAATGTCTTGAAAGGTCATCCAGACAACATGGCTTGGAAGGAAATAAAAAAATGATACTTAAAACTGTTCTACATAAGAAATGAACAGTTAATGGGGGAAGCTAGAACAAGAAAAGACAAAGAGGGAGTGGAAAGAGAGAGGGAAGAAAAACAAGATTAGGAAGCTCCATGTGGAACCAAAGGTGGCAAGCAACAAGTTTCTAGTGTCAGGATGACCTAAGACTCTTAGTAAAGGTTTCTCATATCCGAGGATTCTCATATCCAAGATTTCTAATATCCACAGTTTCTGTTGCCGTAATGAATATCACTTCAATGAATCAAAAGCCAATAATAATATAAGCCCCAAGAAATTCACATAATATTAGAGACAGCACTGGCCTTACTATTAGAAGCAGGTTATAATTTTAATCTCTAGCTAATCGTATTTTTATCATAAAGAGTAACCCCAGTTAAATTCTGAGTTAGCATAGTAATTATGGTCCTGGAATCTGACTACTTTGTATATATCCTGGATTCCACAATAACTAGCCTTATGAACTTAATCTTTGTAAAACTTATCTCACCTGTCAAATGCAGATAATGTTGGTATCTACATTATAGAATTCTTATGAGGATTTAATGAAGTAATATTGATAAAATCCCCAATTCAGTGTCTGAAACAAAGTAAGCACTCATTAAATGTCAACCATTATATTTCTGCAAACATTTTTATATTATATAATTGGGAAAAAAGAATTTGTTATAGAAGAGAATTTTGTATCCTCTGTTTTTCATTAAATAGTCCACTACATTATTGAAAGCACACTGACTGACTGCCCACCCGGGCCAGGAACTATGCATAGGAATCATTTGTGTGAGTTATTTTATGACAGGAGGTCCTCGTAAGGAAAACAGAACTAATAAGCCACCATCAACTGGAGGAGCTTGGGAAAGGTCAAAAGGAAACACCGCATGTCTGACTACTTCCCAGAATCCTTATTGCTGGCATCCATCTTGGCTGAGCAATGCCAAGTGGGCCACTAGGAAGGACTCTCAGTCAAAATGACTGGCCAAAGACAACCTGGAAACTAATCCAATCACCATAAAACCCTAGACTGCAAGCCACATGGCAAAGCAGTTCTCCTGGGTTCCTCTTCCTGCTGCTCTCTGAACAGGCACCCTTTCCAATAAAGTCTATTGCTTTCTCAGCACGTCTCTCTCCTCGGACGATTCCTTTACCTGTGTTAGACAAGAGTCCACTCCTGGGCCCTAGAAGGGGTTCCTCTTCCTACAACTATATGTCTTTGTTATGTGCTTGAATATTTTTCAAAAGTAAAATATTGATATTATATGGATGAGAAGTGAAGTGAAAGCCGCTCAATCAAGTCCAGTTCTTTGTGACCCCATTGAATATATAGTCCAGGGGATTCTCCAGGCCAGAACACTGAAGTAGGTAGCCTTTCCCTTCTCCAGGGGATCTTCCCAACTGAGGGATTGAACCCAGGTCTCCCACACTGCTGGTGGATTCTTTACCAGCTAAGCCACAAGAGAAGTGCAAGAATACTGGAGTGGGTAGCATATCCCTTCTCCAGCAGATCTTCCTGACCCAGATATCCAACCAGGCTTTCATGCATTACAGGCGGATTCTTAAGCAACTGGGCTATGATGGATATAATATTTATTAATGTTAAAAACAATTTCTTCTCCAGGATTTAGTATATGTGTGTGTGTGGGGGGGGGGGCGGTGTATAGATATATATACCTATATAGATATAGATACAGACATAAATATTTGCTTACCAGTCAGTTCAGTTCAGGTAATCAATCGTGTCTGACTCTTTGCCACCCCATGGACTGCAGCATGCCAGGCCTCCCTGTCCATCACCAACTCCCGGAGTTTACTCAAACTCATGACTATTGAGTCAGTGATACCATCTAACCATCTCATCTTCTGTCATCTCCTTCTCCTACTGCCTTCAATCTTTTCCAGCATCAGGATCTTTTCAAATGAGTCAGCTCTACACATTAGGTGGCCAAAGTATTGGAGTTTCAGCTTCAGCATCACCTTCCAGTTAATATCTAGGACTGATTTCCTTTTGGATTGACTGAATTGATCTCCTTGCAGTCCAAGAGACTCCAAGCGTTTTCTTCAACACCATAGTTTAAAAGCATCAGTTCTTTGGTGCTCAGCTTTCTTTACGGTACAACTCTCACATCCATATGTGACTACTGGAAAAACCATAGCTTTCACTAGACAGACATTTGTCAGCAAGGTAATGTCTCTGCTTTTTAAAATACTGTCTAGGTTCATCATAGCTTTTCTTCCAAGGAGCAGGTGTCTTTTGATTTCATGGCTGTAGTCACCATATGCAGTGATATTGGAGATGAAAAAAATTAAAGTCAGCCACTGTTTCCATTGTTTCCCCATCTATTTGCCATGAAGTTATGAGACAGGAAGCCATGATATTCATTTTTTAAATGTTGAGCTTTAAGCCAGCTTTTTCACTCTCCTCTTTCACTTTCATCAAGAGGCTCTTCAGTTCCTCTTCGCTTTCTGCCTTTAAGGGTGGTGTCATCTGCATATCTGAGGTTTTTGATATTTCTCCTGGCAATCTTGATTCCAGGTGGTGCTTCATCCAGCCAAGCACTTCACATGATGTACTCTGCACATAAGTTAAATATGCACGGTGACAATATACAGCCTTGATGTACTCCTTACCCAATTTGGAACCAGTCCCTTGTTCCATGCCTGGTTCTAATTGTTGCTTCTTGACCTGCATAAATATTTTTCAGGAGACAGGTAAAGTGGTCTGGTATTCCCATCTTTTTAAAAATTTTCCACAATTTGTTGTATTCCACACAGTAAAAGTCTTTGGTGTAGTCAATAAAGCAGAAGTAGATATTTTTGTGGAACTCTCTTGCTTTTTCTATGATTCAATAGACGTTGGTAATTTGATCTCTGGTTCCTCTTCTTTTTCTAAATCCAGCTTGAACATCTGGAAGTTGTTGGTTCATGTACTGTTGACGCCTGGCTTGGAGAATTTTGAGCATTACTTTGCTAGTATGTGAGATGAGTACAACTGTGTGGCTGTTTGAATATTCTTTGGCATTGCCTTTCTTTGGGATTGGAATGAATACTTTCCAGTCCTGTGGCCATTGCTGAGTTTTCCAAATTTGCTGACATATTGACTGCAGCACTTTCACAGCATCATCTTTTAGGATTTGAAAGAGCTGAAATGGAATTCCATCACCTCCACTAGCTTTGTTCATAGTGATGCTTCATAAGATCCACTTGACTTCACATTCCAGGATGTCTGGCTCTAGGTGAGTGATCACACCATCGTGGTTATCTGGGTCATGAGGATCTTTTTTGTATAGTTCTTCTGTGTATTCTTGCCACCTCTTCTCAATATCTTCTGCTTCTGTTAGGTCCATACCATTTCTGTCCTTTATTGAGCCCATCTTTGCATGAAATGTTCCCTTGGTATCTCTAATTTTCTTTAAGAGATCTCTAGTCTTTCCCTTTCCCTTTCTATTCTTTACCTCTGTCTCCTTGTATTGATCACTGAGGAAGGCTTTCTTATCTCTCCTTGCTATTCTTTGGAACTCTGCATTCAGATGGGTATATCTTTCGTGTTCTCCTTTGCTTTTAGCTTCTCTTCTTTCTCAACTATTTGTAAGGCCTCCTCAGACAGCCATTTTGCCATTTTGCATTTCTTTTTCTTGGGGATGGTCTTGATCACTGCCTCCTGCACAATGTCATGAACCTCTGTCCAGAGTTCTTCAGGTACTTTGTCTACCAGATCTAATCCTTTGCATCTATTGTCACTACCACTGTATAATTGTAAGGGATTTGATTTAGGTCATACCTGAATAGTACAGTGGTTTTCCCTACTTTCTTCAATGTAAGTCTGAAGTTTGCAATAAAAAGTTCATGATCTGAGCCACAGTCAGCTCCTGGTCTTATTTTTGCTGACTGTATAGAGCTTCTCCATCTTCGGCTGCAAAGAATATAATCAATCTGATTTTGATATTGACCATCTGGTGATGTCCATGTGTAGAGTTGTCTCTTGTATTGTTGGAAGAGCGTGTTTGCTATGACCAGTACATTCTCTTGGCAAAACTCTGTTAGCCTTTGCCCTGCTTCATTTTGTACTCCAAGGCCAAAGTTGCCTGTTACTCCAGGTATCTCTTGACTTCCTGCTTTTGCATTCCCATCCCCTATGATGAAAAGGACATCTTTTTTTGGCATTAGTTTTAGAAGATCTTTAGGTCTTCATAGAACCATTCATCTTCAGCTTCTTCAGCATTAGTGGTTGGGGCAAAGACTTGAATTATTGTTATACTGAATTGTTTGCCTTGGAAATGAACAGAGATCATTCTGTCATTGTTGAGATTGCACCCAAGTACTGCATTTCGGACTCTTTTTTTGATTATGAGGGGTACTCCATTTCTTCTAAGGCATTCTTGCCCACAGTAATGGATATAATAATCATCTGAATTAAATGTGCCCATTACAGTCCTAAAGTTTTAGTCACTGTTTCCTAAAATGTTGATGTTCGCCCTTGCAATCTCTTGTTTGACCACCACTTCCAATTTAGCTTGATTCATGGACCTAACATTCCAGGGTCCTATGCAATATTGTTCTTTACAGCATCAGACTTTACATCTATCACCAGTCACATCCACAACTAGGCATTGTTTTCACTTTGGCTCTGTCTCTTCGTTCTTTCTGGAGTTACTTCTCCACTCTTCTCCAGTAGTATTTTGGGCACCTGCCAATCTGGGGTGTTCATCTTTCAGTGTCATATCTTTTTGCCTTTTCATATTGTTCATGGCTTATAAATTAAATTATTATTTCAATATGTATATGTTGGACAATGAATAATATTTTTATTAATTTTTACTGGCTTTTTTTGAATTGTCTATTCATATTCTGTTTTTGTTAACTTTTTAAATTGGGCTTTTGGTATTTAATCAATATTTTTAATGTTACTGAAATCAGAAAATATGTATTATGCTCTAAATAAATAACTAACAATGTACTTATCATATTCAATCTGTTAACAACGTGAAGATTACCTGATTTGCTCTTTTTTTATCCATTTGTTTATAGTTCAGAGATTATTTTATAGACATAATTAAGGCAGATTTTAAGAATGTTAGCATTAAAGTTACAGATCTAAAATCAAGTTAGGGCTAAATGTAAAATGTATAACATTATAACATAACAGTGGATCTAAGCTCTGACACCCAAGTTCGGGGGAAAATGTTCTGATCAAGTAGAAAACTAGCAAACTGTATAAAGTAAAAATAAAACAATTCCTGTAGATGAAAACAAATAGTAAAAACATAAAATTTTTAAAATATATGCTCTATTTTTTTAAATTATATATATATATATATATATATATATATATATTATGCTTATTGTTTGTCTACTGCAATAGAATGCAAGTTCTATGAGAGCAGGGAATCTCAATGTGTTCAGTAACATATCCCAAGATTCTATAAGAATGTTTGACACAACATTGTTGCACAAAATACATTTTGAGTGTAAACTTTAATCCCCCCCAAAATAGAACAATAAATATACATATATGCACCATCTAACCACAACTGAGCTAAAGCATCTAGTATACACAGATGCTATTGAATCTTCCCTCCTTCTCCTACAGAAGAAAGGACTATCTTGAATGTTTTATTCTTGTGCAGTTATTTAAAACTTACTACACATAATTTTATTCCTAAGCAATAAATATTATATATTATTTCCCATATCTAAAACCTTTGTGATACTTGTGTTTTGTGTTTAACATTTGCTTAGTTTATCCTTATTGATAGGTCATTTACTGCTGCTGCTGTACAGTGATCCATTATATGAATATGTAAACATTATGGACTAAATTGTGTCCCTGCAAATTCAACCCCTAACCCCTAATGTGACGGTATTTGGAGACAAGACTTTCAAGAAGTAATTAAAGTTATCTGTGATAACTTTATCTAGTGCTAAAGAATTCTAGAATTCTTTATCTAGTGATAAAGAATCCGCCTGCAATGCAGGAGACTTGGGTTACTTCCATGGGTCTGGAAGATCCCCTGGAGTAGGAAAGGGCAACCCAATTCAGTATTTTTGCCTGGAAAATTCCATGGACAAAGGAGCCTGGTGGGCTACAGGCCATGGGGTCATTATGAGCCAGCTTCAACTGAGCATACATACGCACGCATGAGGTCATAAAAGTGGGATACTAATTCAATTAGGGGCAATATCCTTATAAGAGGAGAGACAGACATCAAAGATACACAAACACAGTGAAAAGGACATATGAGGACACAAGAAAAATATAGCCAACTGTAAGTCATGGAGAGGCCTCAGGAGAAACCAAACTACCTACTAACTCCTTGATCTTGGACTCTCAGACTCTAGAATTGTAAGAAATAAATATTTGCTGTTTAAAACATCCAGTCAGTAGTAATTTTTTTATGGCAGCATTACATGACTAATACAGTCACACTTTTTCTATTCTCATGTTACAGATATTGGTATTGAATTGTTTCTAGGTTTCATCACTAAAAACAACAGTGTAATTATCTTTATTTTACTTGTTATCTGGTATATATATGCAAAAATTTATCTGGGCTGGATACCAACAAGCAAAATTGTACCTTAGAATCTGGTCATCTTTGGTATTATCTTCTTTTATTCTGTTTTCAAATGTAATTGTGCCAGACTACACTTTAATCATGAGCATATGACTCCCCTGTTGCAGCACTTCTGAAACATTTGCTATTGTCAGGATTTAATGTTTCACATTTTAATGAATGGGAAATGGTATCCCATTTTGCTTTTAATTTGTATTTTCCTAATTACTAGTAAGATTGAATAATTTCTCATAGGTTAGTGTCCATTTACGATCCCACTTATGTAAATATCTTAAACTTTTGTCCATTTTCTTACTGTGTTATCTTCCCTTATTGATTGGTCAAGGTGTTCTATAATCTGAGTACTAATCATTGATCAATAATATAATATAAAGGTTTCTTTCTGTGATTTCTCTTTTAAATTTTATGAGGGCCTTCACAAAATAGCTACTTTAAAGTTTGCCACAGTTATTTGTCAACAAATACCTTTGTTGTTGATACTTTTAAAGCTTTAAGAAATCTTTTATTAAACCCAGTAATAAAAATACTCATTGATAACATTTGTTAAATTGTGATTTTAATTTAATACTTTAATTACCCAGAGATTGTTTAGTTATTGATGAAGTGGGGACTCAATTTTATTATTTAACATTCTAATCTAATACATAGCAACATTTATAGTTTATATTTTCCCACAATTGTACACTTAATTTTGTTTGAAAATTATAATTTTTATGTTGCTGATATGTAATTGTAATTTATTTTTGAATATTTATTTTGTAAAAACCACTTTGTTGTTGTTGTTCAGTCATTAACTCAAGTCTATCTAAACATCTCATATTCTGCCTCCCCCTTATCCTTTTATCTTCAATCTTTCCTAGCATCAGGGTCCTTTCCAATGAGTCAGCTCTTCATATCAGTTGGCCAAAGTATGAGGACTTCAGCAACAGTACTTCCAATCAGGGCTGATTTCCTGTAAGACTGACTGGTTTGATCTCCTTGCAGTCTAACAGACTCTCAAGAGTCTTTTTTTTTTTTTTTAATTTTATTTTATTTTTAAACTTTACATAATTGTATTAGTTTTGCCAAATATCAAAATGAATCCGCCACAGGTATACATGTGTTCTAAAGCACCACAATTCAAAAGTCTTCTAAAGCATCAATTCTTCAGCACTCAGCCTTCTTCATGGTCCAACTCTCACATCTGTACATGCCTATTGGAAAAACCATAGTGTTGACTATATGGACCTTTGTTGGTAAAGTGATGTCTCTGCTTTTTAATACGCTGGCTAGGTTTGTCAGAGCTTTCTTTCTAAGGAGCAAGTGTCATTTAATTTCATGGCTGCAGTTACTATCTGCAGTGATTCTGGAGTGTCATTGCTTTGACTTTTTCTCCTACTATTTGCCATGAAGTGATGGGACCAGATGCCATGATCTTAGTTGTTTTAATGGTGAATTTCAAGCGAGTTTTTTCACTTCCTCTTTCACCCTCATCAAGAAGTTCTTTAGTTCCTCTTCACTTTCTGCCCTTAGAGTATTATCTGCATATCTAAGATTCTTGATATTTCTCCCCGAAATCTTGATTCCAGCTTGTGATTCATCCAGCCCAGCATTTTGCATAATATACTTTGCATGTAAGTTAAATAAGCAGGGTAACAATATACAGTCTTCACGTACCCTTTTCCCAATTTTGAGCGAGTCAGTTGTTTCATGTCTGGGTCTAACTGTTGCTTCTTGATCTGCATACAGGTTTCTCAGGAGACATGTAAGGTAGTCTGGTACTCCCAACTCTTTAATAATTTTCATAGTTTGTTATGATCCACAACAAGTCAAAGGTTTTTGCATAGTCAATGAAGCAGAAATAGATGTTTTTCTGAAACTCCCTTGCTTTCTCCATGATCCAACAAGTGTTGACAATTTGATCTCTGTTTCCTCTGCCTCTTCAAAACCCACCTCATAAATCTGCATGTCCTTGGTTCAAGCACTGCTGTAGCCTAGCTTGAAGAATTTTGACCGTATGAAATGATTGTAGGCACTGTATGTTAATTAGAATATTCTTTGGAATTGGAATGAAAAGTGACCTTTTCCAGTCCTGGTGGCCACAACAGAGTTTTCCAAATTTGCTGACATACTAGTGAAGCACATTACAGCATCATCTTTTAGTATTTAAATAACTCAGCTCAAATTCCATCACCTCCACTAGCTTTGTTCCTAGTAATGTTTCCTAAGGTTCACTTGATTTCACACTCCAGGATGTCCAGCTCTAGGTAGGTATCCACACCACACCAACCACTCTGCTTTCGTGCATTTCTTTTTCTTTGGGATGATTTTGGTCACTGCCTACAGTACAATGTTACAAACCTTCATCCACAGTTCTTCAGGCACTCTGTCTACCAGATCTAATTCCTTGAATCTATTTGTCACCTCCACTGTAAAATTATAAGTGATTTGATCTGGGTCATACCTGAATGGCCTAGTGGTTGGCCCTACTTTCTTCAGTTTAAGACTGAATTTTGCAATGATGAGCTCATGATCTGAGCCACTGTCAGCTCCAGATCTTGTTTGTTGTTGTTGTTGTTGTTGTTTTAATTTTATTTTATTTTTAAACTTTACAAAATTGTATTCGTTTTGCCAAATATCAAAATGAATCTGCCACAGGTATACATGTGTTCCCCATCCTGAACCCTCCTCCCTCCTCCCTCCCCATACCATCACTCTGGGTCATCCCAGTGCACTAGCCCCAAGCATCCAGTATCGTGCATTGAACCTGGACTGGCAACTCGTTTCATACATGATATTATACATGTTTCAATACCATTCTCCCATATCTTCCCACCCTCTCCCTCTCCAACAGAGTCCATAAGACTGTTCTATACATCAGTGTCTCTTTTGCTGTCTCGTACACAGGGTTATTGTTACCATCTTTCTAAATCCCATATATATGCGTTAGTATACTGTATTGGTGTTTTTCTTTCTGGCTTACTTCACTCTGTATAATAGGTTCCAGTTTCATCCACCTCATTAGAACTGATTCAAATGTATTCTTTTTAATGGCTGAGTAATACTCCACTGTGTATATGTACCATGACTTTCTTATCCATTCATCTGCTGATGGACATCTAGGTTGCTTCCATGTCCTGGCTATCATAAACAGTGCTGCGATGAACATTGGGGTACACGTGTCTCCTTCCCTTCTGGTTTCCTCAGTGTGTATGCCCAGCAGTGGGATTGCTGGATCATAAGGCAGTTCTATTTCCAGTTTTTTAAGGAATCTCCACACTGTTCTCCATAGTGGCTGTACTAGTTTGCATTCCCCCCAACAGTGTAAGAGGGTCCCCTTTTCTCCACACCCTCTCCAGCATTTATTGCTTGTAGACTTTTGGATCGCAGCCATTCTGACTGGCGTGAAATGGTACCTCATAGTGGTTTTGATTTGCATTTCTCTGATAATAAGTGATGTTGAGCATCTTTTCATGTGTTTGTTAGCCATCTGGATGTCTTCTTTGGAGAAATGTCTATTTAGTTCTTTGGCCCATTTTTTGATTGGGTCATTTATTTTTCTGGAGTTGAGCTGTAGGAGTTGCTTGTATATTCTCGAGATTAGTTGTTTGTCAGTTGCTTCATTTGCTATTATTTTCTCCCATTCTGAAGGCTGCCTTTTCACCTTGCTAATAGTTTCCTTTGATGTGCAGAAGCTTTTAAGGTTAATTAGGTCCCATTTGTTTATTTTTGTTTTTATTTCCAATATTCTGGGAGGTGGATCATAGAGGATCCTGCTGTGATGTATGTCAGAGAGTGTTTTGCCTATGTTCTCCTCTAGGAGTTTTTTAGTTTCTGGTCTTACATTTAGATCTTTAATCCATTTTGAGTTTATTTTTGTGTATGGTGTTAGAAAGTGTTCTAGTTTTATTCTTTTACAAGTGGTTGACCAGATTTCCCAGCACCACTTGTTAAAGAGATTGTCTTTAATCTATTGTATATTCTTGCCTCCTTTGTCAAAGATAAGGTGTCCATAGGTGCATGGATTTATCTCTGGGCTTTCTATTTTGTTCCATTGATCTATATTTCTGTCTTTGTGCCAGTACCATACTGTCTTGATAACTGTGGCTTTGTAGTAGAGCCTGAAGTCAGGTAGGTTGATTCCTCCAGTTCCATTCTTCTTTCTCAAGATAGCTTTGGCTATTCTAGGTTTTTTGTATTTCCATACAAATTGGGAAATTATTTGTTCTAGCTCTGTGAAGAATACCGTTGGTAGCTTGATAGGGATTGCATTGAATCTATAGATTGCTTTGGGTAGTATACTCATTTTCACTATATTGATTCTTCCAATCCATGAACATGGTATATTTCTCCATCTATTAGTGTCCTCTTTGATTTCTTTCACCAGTGTTTTATAGTTTTCTATATATAGGTCTTTGGTTTTTTTAGGTAGATATATTCCTAAGTATTTTATTCTTTCTGTTGCAATGGTGAATGGAATTGTTTCCTTAATTTATCTTTCTGTTTTCTCATTATTAGTGTATAGGAATGCAGGTAGGTCTTGTTTTAACTGACTGTATAGAGCTTTTCCATCTCTGGCTGGCTGCAAAGAATATAATCAATCAGATTTCAGCATTGACCACCTGATGATGTCCATGTGTAGAGTCATCTCTTGGGTTGTTGGAAAAGGGTGTTTGCTATGACCAGTGTGTTCTCTTGAAAAAACTTTGATAGCCTTTGCCCTTCATCATTTTGTACTCCTAGGCCAAACTTGCCTGTTAATCCAAGTTTCTCCTGACTTCCCACTCTTGCATTCCACTCCCCTATGATGAAAACGACATCTATTTTATGTGTTCTAGAAGGTCTTGTAGGTCTTCATAAAGCTGTTCAGCTTCTTCAGCATCAGTGGTTAGGGCATAGACTTAGAATACTGTGATAATAAATGGTTTGTCTTGGAAACAAACATAGATCATTCTGTCATTTTTGAGATTGCATCCAAGTACTGCATTTCGGACTCTTTGGTGATGGATTACATAAATTGTTATTTGAATGTTGAACCAGCCTTGTATACCTGGCAAAAAATCTCATTTGGTCATGACGTATAATTATTTGTACACATTGTTGAATTTGATCCACTAATATTTTGTTGAGAACTTTTACATTTATTTCATGACAGATACTGATCTACAGTTTTCTTTCTGTTTTTGTCTGGTTTTGTTTTTAACAGGATTGTTTAATTAGCCTAAGGAGCTACATCTGCATTAGTTAGTGGTTATTTCTAAACCTTTTGAAATTATTTCATAATATCTTTTTTCTCTGAAAAACAAAAGAATGCAATAAAAATTATAATAGATAAAGTAAGAAATCTAGACCCTCTAAAAATATTCAGAAATGTCTTTTAGTTATTATAAATATCATTTATGAATTATTTATAAGCCAGATGTAATATTTTGCTTCCTAGGAATACAGGTGACAGTAATTTTTCCTCCAGTCTTTCTTGGACTGCATATTTTGTTGATAGTTCTAAAAATTATTTTACTAATTTTTTCCAATTGTGTTGAGGTATGATTGGTAAGTAGAAATTTTATTTGTGAAACATATCACTTTTTATGATACAAAAATGTGACCAATAAAACAAACATCCATGAGTTTAAGGTCCAGCTTTATCAAATCTTAATACTTTTGTCTTATTTACCTGATATATTTTTTAGCAAAAAATCAATTAAATTTATTGACTGCCTACTAATTTTTTTAGAAGTTGTATTTGGCTTTAGTTTTCAGTCTGTCTGCCCTCTAATGGAGAAGGTTAAGAGGCTTATGGAAGCTTCCTGATGGGAGAGACTGACTGAGGGGGAAACTGGGTCTTAGTGGAGGTGATGGAATTGTAGTTGAGCTATTTCAAATCCTAAAAGATGATGCTATGAAAGTGTTGTTCTCTATATGCCAGCAAAACTGGAAAACTCAGCAGTGGCCACAGCAATGGAAAAGGTCAGTTTTCATTCCAATCCCCAAAAAAGGCAATGCCAAAGAATGCTTAAACTACCGCACAATTGCACTCATCTCACATGCTAGCAAAGTAATGCTCAAAATTCTCCAAGCCAGGAGGCTTTAGCAATATGTGAACTGTGAACTTCAGATGTTCAAGTTGCTTTTAGAAAAGGCAGAGGAACCAGAGATCAAATTGCCAACATCGGTTAGATCATCGAAAAAGCAAGAGAGTGCCAGAAAAACATCTATTTCTGCTTTACTTACTATGCCAAAGCCTTTCACTGTGTGGAATACAACAAACTGTGGAAAATTATTAAAGACATGAGAATACCAGACAACTTTACCTGTCTCCTGAGAAATCTGTATGCAGGTCAGGAAGCAACAGTTAGAACTGGAAATGGAACAACATATTTTTGTTGTTGTTGTTCCAAATTGGGAAAGAAATACGTCAAGGCTGTTTATTGTCACCCTACTTATTTACCTTATATGCATAGTATATCATGAGAAACACTGGGCTGGATGAAGCACAAGCTGAAATCAAGATTGTCAGGAGAAATATCAAAAACCTCAGATATGCAGATGACAACACCCTTATGGCAGAAATTGAAGAGGAACTAAAGAGCCTCTTGATGAAAGTGAAAGAGGAGAGTGAAAAAGTTGGCTTAAAACTCAACATTCAGAAAACTAAGATCATGGCATCCAGTCCCATCACTTCATGGCAAATAGATGAGGAAACAGTGGAAACACTGAGAGACTTTGTATTTTGGGGCTCCAAAATCACTGCAGATGGTGACTGCAGCTATGAAAACAAGACACTTGCTCCTTGGAAGAAATGTTATGAGTAACCTTAACAGCATATTGAAAAGCAGAGACATTACTTTGCCAACAAAGGTCTGTCTACTCAAAGCTACGGTTTTTCCAGTAGTCATGTATGGATGTGAGAGTTGGACTATAAAGGAAGCTGAATGTCAAAGAATTGATGCTTTGGAACTGTGGTGTTGGAGAAGACTCTTGAGAGTCCCTTGGACTGCAAGGAGATCCAACCATTCCATCCTAAAGGAAATCAGTCCTGAGTGCTCATTGGAAGGACTGATGCTGAAGCTGAATCTCTGATACTTCAGCCACCTGATGAGAAGAACTGACTCATTTGAAAAGACCCTGATGCTAGGAAAGATTGAAGGAGAAGGCGAAGGGGACGACAGAGGATGAGATGGTTGGATGGCATCACTGACTCAATGGATTTGAGTTTGAGTAAACTCTGGGAGTTGGTGATGGTCAGGGAGGCCTGGAGTGCTACAGTCTATGGGGTTGCAAAGAGTCAGACATGACAGAGTGACTGAACTGAACTGAATCGGCTTTAGTTAGGATGAAATATTTCAATATGCCTATAAATGCACATAAGAAAAATATAAAGCTCAAGATTTATCACTAAATTATTACCATGTAACCACCAGCCAGTTTAAGAAATAGTATTTGCCGACACCAAGCTCCTTCATTGTTCTCTTTCATTACTATCTATGTCCTTTGTTCCCTCAAAAGTAACCCCAATTTTGACAATTTCTATTGTGGATTTAGGGAAAACAGCAAACCCAAATAAATGAACTCAAGTCTTTGTGACTAAAACTAACTGATGCTGGGCTTCAGTCTTTCAGAAAGTCATTCTACATCTAGCTAATTCTTGATTTTGTATTTTAACATTTCAGGGTCACAGCCCAAAGATGGTGGATTTATCTGGGCTATTTTCTTCCTCAGGGAAATTCCTGGACTCATGCCTAGTACACAAGACTGTCAGATAGTTCCTAGAATCCTAGACTCTCAGTCACCGCTTACAGAATTAACAAATACCCCCAAGGCTAAGAAAGTCCCAAATGCCAGATTCCCATTGACTGAACTGTAGCTTCTCCAAGTCTTGGTTCATTAATTTTTCAGTCTTGCTAACTTGCCAGTTCCTTCAGACAGATAATTTTTTTATGTTTCACTCAGCTCTCGTAGTTGTCTTCAGCAGAACTGTTGATTAGGTTTACTTAATTCTGGAAGCTTAAATCTCCTCAGTATTTTTAATGGATTTATTATAAATATAACTAATATTTCCTGTTTTCTATTTCTTTGATCTCATCTCCACATTTCTTTTCTCTTTCAAGAAAGAACCACTGTCCTGAACTGTAGATTTTCATTCCTCACATTTCATAATTTTACTCCATATATAACACATATATATTACACAGTATTTTTTGTACATTTTTATATTTTTAATTGTATCACAAAACTTAAAGTTCCATTCCAGTTCTCTTACTTCAAAAAATATTTTTGAAATTTGTCTTTGTTGACACAAGTATTTCATTTCAAATATTTTAACTGCTAACTAGTATTATTTGTAAAAGTATATTGCAAATAAATTAGTTCTTTGGGGGGGGGGGTCACATTTCCCCAACCAGGGGTCAAACCTGTACCCGTGCAGTGGAAGGCTGGAGTCCTAACCACTGAACCACCAGGGAAGTCCCAACCCTCTCCTTTTGATAGACATTTAAGTCATTTCAAATACTTTGCTCTTATACTCAATGTTCTAATAAATGGTCTTATACATATAAAAACATTTTTCTGGGAATTAACTATGACTAGAAATGATGAGTTTTGTAATAAGAACATGTTCAACTTTACTGAAGTTTTTCTATTACTTTGCAAAATGCTTTATTATTTACTCTCATCAGCCTAATATCTAAATTTTCTTTGCTCCATATCCTTGATAACAGTTGGTACTTTCCGAATGTTAGGACTTTATTTCTAGCCTGACAATTAAATGTTTGATATCTACTTTGAATTTGCAATTTTGTACATCATTCATTTTCTTCATAAATGTATTTGCTCCCATAGTTTCTTTTTTCTCTGAATTCCATTTTAATATGTTTGCCAATTCTTCTACTGTTCTTGTTTTTTTTACTTTCTTACTGGTTTCTAAGATGTGTATATACTTCAAATTTAAATTATTTTTGCTTTATGTCTGTATAATACATACAGTCTTTAAGCAGTCATTTAAATTTGTATTTGATCGTGTCCTATTTTAATACAGCCATATCTATCTTTATTTTTATTCATGGTATGCATTTCAAAAATTTTTAAATAAGTTTCTCATAGGATACATAAAATAGCTTAGATTACAAAACAGTGGGAAAAAATCCTCAATGATTTAACACTATGGTGAATATTTCATATTCACATAAAGTACACTGTGAGACACAAAGATACTGTAGGTAGTTCTCTATGTAACCTTGTGATGCAGGTTACTGATTTCAATTAAATTACATTATTCTTCTGTAACTCCTTTGTTACATTCACACCTCATGATCTTTTAACCAAAATACTTCATTGTAAAAAAAAAAAAAACAAAAAAACCCTATAAATTGTCACATAAATCTCTCAAACAATAACAGAAAAGCTCTTTACTATGTAGAACATTATTTCAAGTAAATCATCTATTTTAATCCTTTCAAAATTCTCAGAAATTAATGCTATTTTCCCATTGCATGACTGGAGAAACTGAAGCCAAAATCATTTTAAGCAACTTAGTACAGGTTGTGCTTCCCTGATAGCTCAGTTGGTAAAGAATCCACCTGCAATGCAGGGGATGTGGTTGGATTCCTGGGTCAGGAAGATCCCCTGGAGAAGGGATAGGCTACCCACTCCAGTATTCTTGGGCTTCCCTTGTGGCTCAGCTGGTAAAGAATCTACATGCAATGTGAGAGACCTGGGTTCAATCCCTGGGTTGAGAAGCTCCCCTGGAGAAGGGAAAGTCTACCCACTCCAGTATTCTGGCCTGGAGAATTCCAGAGTGATGATTCAATCCTATCTTCTGACTAGTCTTTCTATATCTTATAGATGAAATGAAAAGCCGAACACTGGGACTTATCTGGTGGCACAGTAGGTAAGAATCTTCCAGCCAATGCAGAGGATAGGGTTTGATCCCTGGTCTGGGAAGACCCCACATGCCATGGAACAACAAATCCTGTGCACCACAACTATTGATCCTGCACTCTAGAGCCGGAACGACAACTGCTGAGCTCACATGCCGCAGCTACTAAGCCTACGTGCCCTAGAGCCAATGCTCCGAAACAAGAAACACCACTGCAAAGAGAAGACTGCACACCATAACAAAGAGTAGGCCCCGCTTGCTGCAACCAGAGAAAACCCATGAGCAGCAGCAAAGATACAGCACAACCAAAAATAAATAAACAAAACTTTTTTAAAGTACTTAAATTCTTAGTATTTAATTATTAGTAAAAGGTTAGTTTTCATTCCAATCCCAAAGAAAGGCAATGCCAAAGAATGCTCAAACTACCCCACAATGGCACTCATCTCACACGCTAGCAAAGTAATGCTCGAAATTCTCCAAGCCAGGCTTCAGCAATACGTGAACAGTGAACTTCCAGATGTTCAAGCTGGTTTTACAAAAGGCAGAGGAACCAGAGATCAAATGGCCAACATCCGCTGGATCATTAGAAAAGCAAGAGAGTTCCAGAAAACATCTATTGCTGCTTTATTGACTATGCCAAAGCCTTTGACTGTGTGGATCACAATAAACTGTGGAAAATTCTGAAAGAGATGGGAATACCAGACCGCCTGCCTTGCCTCTTGAGAAACCTATATGCAGGTCAGGAAGCAACAGTTAGAACTGGACATGGAACAACAGCCTGGTTTCAAACAGGAAAAGCAGTACATCAAGGCTGTATGTTGTCACCCTGCTTATTTAACTTATATGCAGAGTACATCATGAGAAACGCTGGGCTGGAAGAAGCACAAGCTGGATTGCCAGGAGAAATATCAACAACCTCAGGTATGCAGATGACACCACCCTTATGGCAGAAAGTGAAGAGGAAATAAAAAGCCTCTTGATGAAAGTGAAAGAAGAGAGTGAAAAACTTGGCTCTAAGCTCAACATTCAGAAAACGAAGATCATGGCATCTGGTCCCCTCACTTCATGGGAAATAGATGGGGAAACAGTGGAAACAGTGTCAGACTTTATTTTTGGGGGCTCCAAAATCACTGCAGATGGTGATTGCAGCCATGAAATTAAAAGACGCTTAGACCTTGGAAGAAAAGTTATGACCAACCTAGATAGCATATTAAAAAGCAGAGACATTGCTTTGCCAACAAAGGTCCGTCTAGTCAAGGCCATGGTTTTTCCAGTGGTCATGTATGGATGTGAGAGTTGGACTGTGAAGAAAATTGAGCTGTGAAGACTTGATGCTTTTGAACTGTGGTGTTGGAGAAGACTCTTGAGAGTTCCCTTGGACTTCAAGGGGATCCAACCAGTCCATCCTAAAGGAGATCAGTCCTGGGTGTTCACTGGAAGACCTGATGCTAAAGCTGAAACTCCAATACTTTGGCCACCTCATGCGAAGAGTTGACACATTGGAAAAGACCCTGATGCTGGGAAGGATTGGGGGCAGGAGGAGAAGGCGACAACAGAGGATGAGACGGCTGGATGGCATCACCAACTCGATGGACATGAGTTTGGGTAAACTCTGAGAGTTGGTGATGGACAGGGAGGCCTGTCCCATGAACCGCAGCACTCTGAGAGTTGGTGATGGACAGGGAGGCCTGTGGACAGCCTCTCAGTGCTGCGGTTCATGGGGTTGCAAAGAGTTGGACACAACTGAGCCACTGAACTGAACTGAACTGAAAGTATAATACTAATATTTATATCCTCATATGAAAGAGTGACTTGGATTTGCAGATGTAATAACTCAAGAAATAAAATTCCTCATTTTTTAAATAAATTAACAAAAAAGAAAAAATGGGATAAGAATTGGAAAAAGAAGACACATGTATATACATAACTGAATCACTTTACTGTACACCTAAACACAACACTGTTAATCAACTACACTCCAAATTATAATAAAATGTTTAAAATGCTTAAAAATGAAAAAAATAAAGATACTTACCCTGAAATAAAATAAAATCCCTCACTTTTATAATTGAACAGCATATAAGATTATGTCAAATATATTTCCTGACTTTGTTTGATGGCAAGTACAGATTCTACCCAAGATGTTATTCAAAACAAGAAAGCATATTTCAATTGTGCTGATTTCACTGAGAGAGGCAGGAACCACATATTACAAGTGTAACTCTATGATCTTTAGCATACAGAAAAATACTGAATATCCATTTATACCAACTAGCTTGTCCTTGCTCTGTTGAATCAAAGTCGCAGCAATCACTGAGAATAATTCTGCCTCTTCAAAGTATATTAGCAGAGAGATATAAGAAGACCATGAACTGAAAAATTGTTGGAAAAAAATCAAAGTGGTTAGTCCTACACAGTAATGTAATTTATCTATATTTCCTTGATTTCAAATGTTCCTTCCAACATATTATAGAAACATGAAAAGCACGTGAATGTTATCATATGTCATGTTTCCATTCTAAGAAAAGGCACTGATGATTTTCCTTTGATGAGGCACTATGAGTTGCACTTCAAACACACACAAAGAAAACTAGTATTATTATAGTTCCTTTGATTTATAGCCAGTTCAATATTAAGCATACCACTTATAAAAAAAAAAATTCCTGTGTGCTTACAGTGGTTTCATCTCTTATACTCTACACAATGCATAGCCCTATTTATTATTTTAAAACAAATATATATGTATAATTGTTAAATGATAATATGGCAGTGTATGACACCGTGCACATTTGAAAGTTTGACCCTGTTATTATTTGTCCAAAGTACTCGTCAGGGAAGCACTGCTCATTTGACTAGAACCTGTTTAAATATCCTCTAAAGCAATGTGTTAGGCTGACAGAACAAAGAAGAGAAAGGATAATTCTTATTTCTAAATGTTTTCTGAAGTCTTACTTTATATAGAAAGCAGGTGGTTATGGAACAGTTGAAAAAATAATGAATTATAATACCTGAATTCAGCCACTGACACTGAAGACTAGCCTGCTTTAACCATTGCTTGACCTTGGTGATTGTTTTTCATCACTTTGACACCTAGATTTCTGGTAAGATCATAATACATTTTATGCTTTACATTTCTCCTTTATGCTCTCTAACTGAAGAACTTTCAGTCTGAAAGAGTTTTGTAAAATGGTTTGAAAGTAATAGTCTGAGGTTTGCTAACACATACTGTTTCTTGAGATTTGGAATCAGATATGAAAACAAAGACAAGAGCAAAATAATCAAGCATTCCCTCAAATTCTTCAAAATCTCTAAAGAGCAGGTGAACTTTCCCATAAGGTTAAAAAAAAAAAAACAACTTAGAAGTATTTATTGCAAGTTATAGATTTGAATATATTTACACAGAAACATTTGTTTTGCATCTGATATTACCTATTCTCCCGAAAATTATACCCTCTCCTGAAAATTATACCCTCATTTCCCAGATCATAGTGGGCCAGGTGATAAAGGTTTACTAAAACAGTGTAAGACTACTGAACTTCATACTAATGATAATGAGATGTCACTAAAAGGTTGGTTAAAGAGTAAGTGAGTAACATGAATGGACTTAGGTCTTAAGAATATCATTTGGGAATATTTATATGAAGATTGGATTAGAAGGGTACCATGTAGGAGAAGCTCACTTAAGGAGTACACCAGAAAAGAAAAGATGGCTACCTGGAGGAAAGTGGTTTTGCCCCAAAACTAGAAAGACCTGAAGAGAATTGGAGGCAATTCATCTATGCCCACATCTTCACCCTGTGCCCTCTTGACTGTACAGAGATCAGATTGACATATTTCTTTAAATCAGAGACCTTCTTCTTAAGCTGCATCCTTCAGCATCACAGAAGGACTGGCTGTGAAATGATTTCCCTCTTCTGCCATCAATTTTAGTGTGTTATTGGTAACAATCTAATGATTAAGTCAAAAATCTTTTTCTCTTCTATTAGAACTTCAAAGAATCAGATAGGATCGCGTGATCACAACTCACAGATAGTAGAGACGAGAATCTGACTCAAAAAATTCTTCATATCCTGGGGGTAATATATATTTAATTTTCTTAATTTCTGAGTCTTTTTTATGTCTGTGTGTATATGTGTGCATGCCCATACATGCAGTCTAAAAATAATGAACACATACCTCATAAAATTACTGTATTCAGGTTTTTTTTTTATGTAAAACATTTAATATAGTACCTGGCACAGAGGAGACATTAAATAAATATGTAATCGCTTCTTCCAATTAACCCTTTCTTAGCTCACAGCCAAAAGATGAGAGTTCTTTTAGGGATACTAAATAAAAAATATATACTGGTAATCCCTAAACTAAGAATAGAGACCATAAAGAACTATAACTTTCAGATTTCCTTAGAAGTCTCCAAATCTAATTTATCATAATAAATATATCTAGATTATTTACTTGAACCAAATATAGAATTGATGTTCTTTCTTCTTTAAGCTCCCATATTTAACTAAGGAGTATAGCTATGCTATAGTGACATTTTTATATATTGAAATCTTGGAGTAAAATATTTTTAACTTCTTTTCCCTGGTAGTTTTAAAACAAAATCCTAATGAAAGGGAAAGGAATACAAAGTTAAAACCTGATTAAAAAAAAAAAAAAAAACCTGATCAACCTCCATATATTGCCAAAAATCTGACTCTTAGGAACATCATTCAAGGTTTCATAAGAGCGGCTCTTGTCATTATTATCCTCCACACTCCGAGAGCTCCTGAGAAGTCCAAGAAGAGACACTAATTTGACCACAGATCATAGAGTAACTTTGTCAAATTTTTGAAAGTCATAAGCAGAATGCAACTAGGCAATATAAGGAAAAGTGAACAATAAGGCTGTCATTTTTTAACAAGAAGGCAAAGACACTGATACTCAGTGAACTGGAGATATTATAACAGCTTGCTTTCTCTGTTAGATTCCATCTACCCTTCTGTTCTAACTCAAATGTAATCAGATCACTGCCTTGGAGGAGTAATGGGACAGAGTTTCCAGCCTATTTATACCAGATAAAATGACCTCTATTTCATTGCCACCATGATTAAACTTGTTATAGCTATGCAACAAGAGACCAGACTTAAGCATCAGAAATTGTTAAGAAATCATTCTTTAATGGTTACTCTAGATATTTTGACACATTTTTCTGTGGATCTCTTACTCCTATTTTCAAACCTTTTATTGTTCCTATCAAAGTAATTGAAGGGATTGCTATAAAGGTCATAAGGATTTAACAAAAGAACTACCTGTCCTCCATTTCTCTTGTTACTAGAGAGTACATAGGCTCTGGTTCTGTGCAGTGCTGAAGAGATACTCAGGAGGGAGTTGATACTAACTGCCATGCGCTTAGCATATGAAACATGTCCAGGCAGTTTGCAATTGGACTTCTTATCCTTTATTTAACTTTCTTTCCATCTTTCTCTCTCTCTCTCTCTTTCTCTCTCTCTCTCTCTCTCTCTCTCTGTAAGTTGATATCTTAAAGGGTTTGGGGGGGGCAGGATTTTTACACCCAATAATTTATTTGTTACACTATAACACATCACTCCTATAAATTCCCTCAGAATGCTGAAATTAATTAGAACCCTAATCTAGAACACTTATTCTCACAAAAATTCCCTTCAATACGAATTATGAAGAAGGAAAAGGGCAATTTCTAAGCTAGACCCATTCTCCCAACTGTATCTCTTAACTACTCTGTTCTTTTTGTTGCTGTTGTGTCCCTCAGTCATGTCCAACTCTTTGAGATCCCATGAACTGAAGCATGTCAGGTTTCCCTGTACTTCATAATCTCCCAGAGCTTGCTCAAACTCATGTCCATTGGGTCAGTAATACCATCCAACTGTCTCATCCTCTGTCATCCCCTTCTCCTCCTGCCCTCAACTTTCCCAGCATCAGGGTCTTTTCAAATGAACTGGTTCTTCGCATGAGGTGGCCAAAGTATTGGAGCTTCAGTTTCAGCATCAATCCTTCTAATGGATATTCAGGACTAATTTCCTTTAGGATAGACTGGTTTGATCTCCTTGCAGTCCAAGGGATTTTCAAGAGTCTTCGCCAACACCACAGTTCAAAAGCATCCATTTTTTGGCAGTCAGCCTTCTTCATGGTTCAACTCTCACATCCATACATGACTACCGGGAAAAAAAAAAAAAAAAAACATAGCTTTGACTATACAGACCTTTGTCGGCAAAGTAATGTTCTTGTTTTTTAATACCCTCTCTAGGTTGGTCATAGTTTTCTTCCAACGAGTGACCATGTTTTAATTTCATGGCTGCAGGTACCATGTGCAGTGATTTTGGAGCCCAAGAAAATGAAGTCTGTCACTGTTTTCATTGTTTCCCCATCTATTTGCCATGAAGTGATGGGACCAGAAGCCATGATCTTCATTTTTTGAATGTTGAGTTTTAATCCAGCTTTTTCACTCTCCTCTTTCACTTTCATCAAGAGGCTCTTTAGTTCTTCTTCACTTTCTGACATAAGGGTGGTATCAACTGCATATCTAAGGTTATTGATATTTCTCCCAGCAATCTTTATTCCAGCTTGTGCTTCACCCAGCCTGGCATTTCACATAATGTACTCTGCATATACGTTAAATAAGCAAGGTGACAATATACAGTTTTGATGTACTCCTTTCCCAAATTCAGTTCAGTTCAGTCGCTCAGTCGTGTCCAACTCTTTGCAACCCCATGAATCGCAGCACACCAGGCCTCCCTGTCCATCACCAACTCCCGGAGTTCACTCAGACTCACGTCCATCGAGTCAATGATGCCATCCAGCCATTTCATCCTCTGTTATCCCCTTCTCCTCCTGCCCCCAATCCCTCCCAGCATCAGAGTCTTTTCCAATGAGTCAACTCTTCGCATCAGGTGGCCAAAGTACTGGAGTTTCAGCTTTAGCATCATTCCATCTAAAGAAATCCCAGGGCTGATCAAGAACCAGTCTTTTGTTCTTTGTCCAGTTCTAACTGTTGCTTCTTACTAGAAGCATACAAGTTTCACAGGAGGCAGGTAAGGTGGTCTGGTATTCCTATCTCTTTAAGAATTTTCCACAGTTTGTTGTGATCCACACAGTCAAAGGCTTTAGCGTAGTCAATGAAGCAGAAGTAGATATTTTTCTGGAAATCTCTTGCTTTTTCTATAATCCAACAAATGCTAGCTGTTTGATCTCTGGTTCCTCTACCTTTTCTAAATCCAGCTTGAACATCTGGAAGTTCTTGATTCATGTACTGTTGAAGCCTAGCTTGGAGAATTTTGCTAGCATATGAGATGAGTGAAGTTGTGCAGTAGTTTGAACATTATTTGGCATAGCTCTTCTTTGTGACCTGAATTATAGCTGATGTTTTGCAGTCCTCTGGCCACTGATAAGTTTTCCATATTTGCTGGCATACTGAGTGCAGCACTTTCACAGCATCATCCTTTAGGACTTGAAATAGCTCGGCTAGAATTTCATCACCTCTACTAGCTTTGTTCATAGTGATACTTCCTGTTGCCACCTGTCTTCACACTCAAAGATGTCTGGCTCTAGGTGAGTTCTTTCTTTGGGTGTAGGATTATCTGCATTATGCACTTCCCATTCTAATATATGAATAATCTTATTATTTTATGGGAAAAATTCAACAACTACCACTAGGCACATAAAAACTAGGAAACTGAATAAAATAAGCAAGTCACATCTAATAAAAGCAAACAATTACCTTGAATATCTCATTAAAATTCACTGTTAACTGTCTCTGCATCTGAAAATTAGTTTAATTCTGGCCTTCAATACCCCTTCAAAATATTATAATATTGACTCAAATTATGTCATTACATTTCAGTATCTTATATTGACAGTTTCCTGAAATGGTTTTCTTTTCTTTGGTTGAAAATTCATACTAGGCTAGAATTTTATCACATATCCTAGTATTTAATAATGGGCAGTCTCCAGTATGAGAAAAAAGCATAGCATAATAGAACTAGAATTTAATCTTCAAATCAAACAGATATTTAACTCAGTGTGCAGTCCTTTCTCATTGCTCAGTCTGATGTGAAGCCGTCATTTTCCCATCTGATGCCATTTGGGAATTATATGAAGAAGTGAAGAGGAAGACAAAGAAGAAAATTCTATATTTATTAGTTTACAACACTATGCTGCCATATGAAAACTCCCACAGCATCCCTGCCTTCACCAACACTACCATGTCCCAGATGTATGCGATTGAGTTTGAGTGGAATAAAAGAAGCAGCTTGACTCCTTTCTTTCTTATTTAATTCTTATAAAAAATCAATAGTCCTTTTCTGAGATTTAAGGGAAATAAGAATGCAGATTTGGATAAAAATATTGCCAAATTAGGACTTTTTGAAGGTCACAATCTTATCTTATATTACATAAATATCTATTAAAATGTTATTTTTATATTTCTCACATGAGAATACTTTTACAGTGTTAATATATGCTATATGTATATTCAAACCTGTAGATTCAAAACTAGTTATCCAGTGATAAATTAAGTAATGTCTATGTTTTAACCCTCATGGATACCTATTTTATATTAGCTTTTAAAGTGGTAAGAAAGTACTAAAAATTAATTCCATTGTTAGAAATCAAAAATAAAAAATCTTATATAATTATGTTTGAATAATTAAATGGCATTTTGTTGGAAAGACAGCATGAGGAAGAGCAGCGTGTTCCAGAAACATTTTTAAGAAGGCATAAAATTAAGTGAATTTAATTGCGAGCTTTATAAAAATTTCCTATTAAGTGCTTATATATGATGGTAGTTTAGTCGCTAAGTTGTATCCAACTCTTGTGACCCCAGGGACTGTAGCCTGCCAGGCTCCCCTGTCCATGGGATTTTCCAGGCAAGAATACTGGAGTGGGTTGCCATTTCCTTCTCCAGGGGATCTTCCGACCCAGGAATCGAACCCAGCTTCCCGCATGGCTCAGTGGGTAAAGAATCCACTTGCAATGGAGGAGACACAGGCAGATGCGACTTCGATCACCAGGTCAGGAAGATTCCCTGGAGGAGGACGTGGCAACCCACTCCAGTATTCTTGCCTGGAGAATCCCCGTGGTCAGAGGAGCCTTGTGGGTTACAGTCTACAGGGTTGAAAGAGTTGGACAGGACTGAAGTGACTGAACTTGCACACACATATACATAGTTACAAAAAATGTATTACACCATGTATATTAATTCACTATTAATACTCCTTCAACATAATTTTTTCACATATATGCACATGTGAGGGTAAGAAATACTCATTTAAATTTCTACAAAAAATTTTTTTTAATTTAGAATATTCTAATGTAATGAGCTTACAATAGTCTGAAAAATGTAAACATTTGTAAATTTCTTAATAGTGCTAAAGATTAAAAATAAGTTTTTTAAATATCAAAGTGACATATCAAAGTTTTGAAATATCAAAGGTTAATAAGATTATATATAGTATTGCAACCCATCTATAATTTAATTCCTTTTTACTTGTGTAAAACAATAAGTCTACCATTTGATGCTATAAAGTTATTACATGATATTTGCTACATTTTCTCTCCCTTGTTTTTAAAAAGATTTATAGTTATTTCTCTAGCAAGCAGATGTGAAGTGATTTCAGGATGATCTATATGTATCAGAAAGTACCACTTGTTTCTCTTTTTTTAGAATTGCAAGGAATTTTATTTATAAAACTATTTAATTACATTTCATTAAAGTTTCCAAAAATTAAGTTTTTAAATTTTTATTTAAAATTGAGATAATAATTATATTCATATTTGCCTTCTAATTTGAATATTCAGTTCAGTTCAGTTCAGTCACTCAGTCATGTCCGACTCTTTGCGACCCCATGAATCGCAGCACGCCAGGCCTCCCTGTCCATCACCAACTCCCGGAGTTCACTCAGACTCACGTCCATCGAGTCAGTGATGCCATCCAGCCATCTCATCCTCTGTTATCCCCTTCTCCTCCTGCCCCCAATCCCTCCCAGCATCAGAGTCTTTTCCAATGAGTCAACTCTTTGCATGAGGTGGCCAAATTAGTCTAATATTTTAAGACTTTTTAAAATATGAAAATAATTTTAGTATTTAATTTCCTTTTTGATGAAATATTTAAATATTATATGCCTAGAATACATTTTTTATACTTTACTGCCAATAGACATTGTGAGCAAATTCTTTTTTCACTTTATTTATTTAATTTTTTAGAGGCTAATTACTATACAATATTGTATTGGTTTTGTCATACATTGATATGAATCCACCACGGGGGTACATTTGTTTCTTATTTAACTCCACTTCCATGGAAATCTGAAGATGTCTCATGCATCATCTCTTCAATTTCCTGAAGAAAAGTAACTCATTATTTTGGCACAAGGCACCCTAAGAATGTCCTATGTCAAGAATAATTAGAATTTCATTTTTTAACATCTCTCCTGCAGTATGAAGTGAAAATCACTCAGTCGTGTTCGACTCTTTGTGACCCCATATGGTCTATGGAATTCTGCAGGCCAGAATACTGGAGTGGGTAGCCTTTCCTTTCTCCAGAGGATCTTCCCAACCCAGAGATTGAACCCAGGTTTCCTTCATCACAGGCGGATCCTTTACCAGCTGAGCTACCAGGGAAGCCCAAGAATACTGGAGTGAGTAGCGTATCCCTTCTCTAGTGGATCTTCCCGACCCAGGAATTGAACCGGAGCCTCCTGCATTGCAGGTGGATTCTTTACTAACTGAGCTACCAAGGAAGCCCCTTCTGCAGTATATTGACTTTCTAAAGGAGCCTTGCCGTCTGGAGTCTGATAAATGTGTTCTTGTGTGTATGAACTGAAATGAATCTGAATCACACCAGTTAGAGCTATCCATGTGAAAGTATAAATATGTACAAATGTACATATTGAAACATTCATTAATTTGCTGCTGCTGCTGCTGCTAAGTCGCTTCAGTCATGTCCGACTCTGTGCAGCCTCATGGACTGCAGCCTACCAGGCTTCTCCGTCCATGGGATTCTCCAGGCAAGAACACTGGAGTGGGTTGCCATTTCCTTCTCCAATGCGTGAAAGTGGAAAGTGAAAGTGAAGTCACTCAGTCGTATCTGACTCTTAGCGACCCCATGGACTGCAGCCCACCAGGCTCCTCCATCCATGGGATTTTCCAGGCAACAGTACTGGAGTGGGGTGCCATTGCCTTCTCCCATTCATTAATTTACTTCATGACTATTCTACTTATTAAAATAGAGGTTACTTTGACAGACTAACTCAAATTCTGTCTCTATAGAAAATAAGAAAAGGTACCTAAATACATGGTTACCATGCTGTTTGCAAATTGAGTTTTAACAGTTACTATCATTTCACGAAAACAAAACATCAGATTATCGCTAATCCTAAAGGCTTCTGTAAACTGTAAAGGTGACAAAGGAAAGTTTATATAAAATACTGGAGAAACAAAGACAGTTAAAGTGAGAGAGCAATTACTTCATATAAAGTCATACCAAACTCCTTACCGTGCCTAACCCCACACTGCTTTTCCACAAGCACCTGCCATGCCATTTTACAAGTAATCCCTACGCCCGGAAGTTTTGTGTTGTTTCTCCCTCCAGATAAATCCTCTTCTCTTTCCCCTTTATAGCATTTCAAAACTTCTGAAGGTTATCCTTTCATAGCATTTTGACCATATCTTAATTGTGATCCTTATCACACTGCATGTTAATATTTTACTTATTTTCTTACCCCATTACACTAAAGCAATTTGAATACAGTGACATCTTGTTTTTATATATGTTCATAAGGGTTGGATATAGAGATCACCCTCTAAAACCTGCTTAATAAATGAGTGAATGATTGAAAAAATGACTGAATGAAAAAAATATGATCAACAGCACCTTTACAACACTGAACAAAATAAAAAGTCTGCATTTGGTGCCAGTGTCAGAAGAGGATAAGATGGGTGGATAGCATCACCGATTCAATGGACATGATCTTGGGCAAATTCCTGGAGATGGTGAGGGACAGGAGGGCTAGCGTGCTGCAGTCCACAGGATAACGAAGAGTCAGACACGACTTGGCAACTGAACATCAATCAGAATGCATAAGGAGATTTCTACTGATTCTTAATTCAGATATGGATGGCAAATTCTAAAGAAATTCTTCCCAGATATAATTTAACATTAGAGCATATGTCTATAGAAAAAATGTTCCCCATTTTATTTTTTATTTGATTTGTAAAATTACTGAACTTACAGATATGACAAACACAACAAAGCTGGGATTGACTGAGCAATATAATCTAAGGATTGTGAAGCATGTGAAATACAACTGATAAATCAAACTAAGGAGCCAGTGATAAGGAAAATGGAAAGAATTTAATTGTTGAATCTATAAATGAACATAGAAAAGTGAAGGGTTTTAAAATTAAAGAGTTTAGAATTTAGCAGTAACATGACAGAATGGAGGAAGGACATATGGAAAGTAAAGTGTGTTTAAGAAATTCTAAGATGTAGCTGTATTACAATAAGTGAGAATAGAAAACAAAATGATTAACTCTTAGTACCTGTGTAAGTAGAAAAGGAAGAAAAAATTTAAGATCCTTATTTGAAAAAGAAAAAGTGGAGGTTGAGGCTGATTCATATTGATGTTTGACAGAAAGCAACAAAATTCTGTAAAGCAATTATCCTTCAGTTAAATATATATATATATATATATTTTTTTTAAAGTGGAGGTTGATACTGGTATGAAAATATCAGAAGTAAAAGAAGGTAATTTGAAAAAGCTTCAGAGTTGTTTTTAGCCCATTACACTTTGAGTAGAGATTGGCATTATGGTAGGATGATCCCAAATCAAGAATTTTCAAATGATATATTTCTTGGAGAAACTAACAAAATCAGTCTTGGCTTGCTAATTTTGAGGATGAATTTACAGAAAAAAGTGGAAAAACCCTTACACATTTGAAAGCCCCATCATAAAGAAGATAAGAATATTTGAAGAGATCAGCTTCAAGTACAAACTTGAATATATAAATGTTATAAAGTAAAGAATAGGAAGTAAAACAAACATAGACTCAAGAATTAAATATGTGGCTAATCAGTAAGGCAACAAATAGAAAAGAGATTAAAATATAAACACATCTTGCCAAAGAAATACCCAAGCAGAAGAGTTAAACAACTTTCAGATAAGAAGAACTAATCCAAATAAGAACTGGGTAAGCATAGTAGGTATATCTAGGATATCACTGATAATCAGTGATAGAAAAGACAAAACTAAACATAAAGGAAAAACAAGAGAGGAAACTGAAATTTGGTACGTGCTCAAAAGGGGCTTAGCTATTATAATGAAGTGAAGAAGTGAAGTCGCTCAGTTGTGTCCAATTCTTTGCGACCCCGTGGACTGTAGCCTACCAGGCTCCTTGGTCCATGGAATTTTCCAGGCAAGAGTACTGGAGTGGGTTGCCATTGCCTTCTCCAGGAGATCTTCCCGACCCAGGGATCGAACCCGGGTCTCCCTCATTGTAGGCAGACACTTTACCGTCTGAGCTACCAGGGAAGCTCAAGCTATTATAATATATATACTTAATTCTCACAAATTTATGAGATAAGCATTGATTAAGGCTGACATAATTACCCACACAATGGATTATCTTATGTTGCTGGTATACAGAAACTGACAGGGGGAGAAAGGTTCTCTGTGTCTTACCAAAATTCAATCATGAAGGAAAAGAGAAATTAAGATATAAATTATCCAAAACTATCACAAGTCCCAGTGTAGCTTTTGTTCTGGACTTTAATTTAGGAGAAAGCAAAAAGTGGCCAACATCTGAAAACAAGTAGACATTTGGTAAAAGAATTCTGGAACAAGAGGGAACAATAATTTATTGTTCTCACTAAAATAGTTATTGGAGACCCATAGTTATAGAATACAGAAATCTTTGAAAAGAAATAAAAATGCAAAGGCCTTGCAATTTAGACAGAGAAAATGTTTTATAGCAAGACATTCAAAATGTTACCTCATATCTAAGTATGAGCAAGTCACATTGCTGAGGTACGTAGGAAAGTCAGCTCCGTCAAGAATTCTATTTTTATAAAAAAACAAAACTGAAAACAACATAAAAATGAACAAGCAATTCCTGGCTTTTGGTGATAAAGTAGATGATTATAAAAGTTGTTCAAAACAATACCAGTTAAGGTTAATAGGTTCTCTGGAAGGTTGGAAGTTAGGAAGTTGGCCAGTTTTATAGAGGTTTATCAATAATAAAGCAGCCAATTCTCTAGGATCATTTATGGAGGTTTCTTTTGTTGTAAACAGAATTTATACATCAGATGCCAGTTTCCTTCCTCTCATTGAGAATTTCCCTATAATATTTTTTTATAGTTTACTTTCTGAATGATAACCAAAACAATTAAACCAAATTGTGTTATATCAAGGTAGATGATGAGTGATAGTATCAATTATTTGCATTTTGGAGCTTTAAACATTTGAAGAGTTAACAAACTGTTACTAATGGTACAGGCATCAGAAATAGATTAAATCATAATTTTGCCACTTGGAACCTTGATCTTATATGTAAAATGAACATACTAATACCTACAGGGTGGAGTGGTTCTTAGAATTGAAAGGATGTGTAAATCTACTTAAATGGAACCTGTTACACAGTAGAAGTTGAAAAAAATGACACTAAGGGCTTGAAATACAAACTGAAATAATATGTATGTCAGTGACATTAAAGCATAATCTTGAAAAAGGTAAAACCATGATTCTCATCTAAATATATGAACAAATTTCAAATATATAGTTTAATTTATTAATTAATGAGACAGCAGGAAGGATGTTGCTATGCTATGCTATGCTAAGTCACTTCAGTCATGTCCAACTCTGTGTGACCCCATAGAGAGCAGCCCACCAGGCTCCCCCATCCCTGGGATTCTCCAGGCAAGAACACCGGAATGGGTTGCCATTTCCTTCTCCAATACATGAAAGTGAAAAGTGAAAGTGAAGTCGTTCAGTCGTGTCCGACTCTCAGCGACCCCATGGACTGCAGCCTACCAGGCTCCTCCGTCCATGGGATTTTCCAGGCAAGAGTACTGGAGTGGGGTGCCATTGCCTTCTCCGATGAAGGATGTTACATCTGGTTGATTGATTATTAAAAAAGCAGATACATATATAAGCAAACAGGAATATTGAAATTAATGTGATTAATAGACATAATATTTTGATTCTTCAACAAGGTTTGTAGAAATCAACTGCACTCCACTCATCAAAATGCATCTACATATAACAACCAAGAATTAGTTGTACCACTAGCAGTTATCTACAATTTACAACGTTATAAAAATAGCTCAAAGATTATAAAAAGACAGATAAGTAGGATTTGTGCACTAAATAAGACGTCTGGTACTAATTTCTGCCAATTTCCATTTGTCCACTCACACTCATTTTCCTGACAGTCTTCCCACCTTACATTCATTATAATATCAAATACATTTTATTATTGGTCACAGAAAAATAGACTACTCTTGTTAGGTTTGACCTAGTTTTATGTAGATCAAGTAAGATTTTTTTCATTAACTCTGTAAGCTTCCTTTAGAATTCTTTTACTAATCAAGTGCCATAGAGTGCTGAATAAATTCACAAGTACACAAAATTCATTTCCAATCAAATGTTTCCATTAAAAAAAATTAAGATCATCATTTTAAATATCTCTATGTATTCACTATTCAGAGAATAGGAAAACAAACACAAGAAATTATCTCCAGCAAATTTGTACTACAGTGCTTATACATTTGAATGAATGAATTCTCTTTCAGAGATCCTCAAAATTTTCTAAGGCTCCTGGCTTATCAGAAATTTACCTTTCTTACCACCTTGGAGACTCAGCTCTGTAAAGTCAGTTCTCCTAACAGAACTTTGTATGCCTTGTGTTGTCAATAAAGCAAGCATTCTTATTAAAAACCTTCTTATCACACCCAATTCAATAAGCATCAGAGAATCATATGATACTGCAGGTGTGGCTGTGATTATGTAATGTGTCACGTATGTACTGGTAAAAATGAGAACAGACTTTTACAGTACTAATGCAATCTATTTTTATTTTTCCATAAAAAGTCAAGAGACTCAGATTTTAATAATTCTGGGAGGTCAGTGAGAATCAGATATCATTTTAAATGTATTATTTCAACTAATAAATGCTAAATTGTTAGAGTTACTAAACTGGAGTAACTAATTGTTTTGAGTTGCAAACAGCTTAAGAAAAAAGAAAAAGGACTTCCATGTATATTTGGAAAATGGAACATTCAAAAAACACCAGTAATACTGCAATAAATAAACACAATGTAATTTCTCCCATCAGTGCACTCATTCCTATGTAATTAGTTTGGGGTTGGTTTTGTTTGCATGTTTTTGTTTTTCTGCTGGAGTCTAGGTTACACATCCACTTTCAGGTGACTTCTGTATTAAATACTGTATTTAATACTGACTTCTGTATTAAAATAAGCCTTGGAAATTCTGATTCAGGTCACTTGTATGATCTGAAAGTTATCTAAGTGACGTTTGCTAAGAGACTCTACCTTCAAGTCTAAGCCTTAGTGTCCATAGTTTGAAATGCCTGATGGCGTACTTTTCCACAAATCTCTGAGACTGTCTTTCTTTTTTGAAAGCATATTCTCTAGCCTGTAGCTTGTATCAAAGTCTTCAAGAAAGTCAAATAGTAAAATAAAAATATCTGTGGATGATATTGGATTAATTTCTGGTTGTGATTAGTTTATTTCTATAAGTAATAATATCAGGGGAGGAGACTAAAATTCTCTATGGCAGCATAGTTTATAAGCATTAATTAGTGCTTTCCCTGAGGATAAGTACATATCATGGAAAGAAACCCATTGACAAATCTCCATTCTTCCCAAAATGCATACTGCCTCTAAAATATTTATATTATTAATGCTTTACCTGCATAAACTAAGGGAAGACTGGGCATATCTTCTGATCTGACAGTTTTCTATGCAGCTCTTACAATAGCAATACATGAAACCAACTTAATGATTTCCAGCATTTCCCTTTACATAAAGAGGAAAAGGAATATATATGATTTCTCAAAAGCTGATTGGAAAATCTCAAAGAAAATTATAAGTAGACATTTTATAAGTTTTAATGTAGGTTTTGGAAATGATGAAATCAGGAGTTGTCAGAGATTTGGGCACTTGATTAGGACAGATTGTGGTTGCCTGAGAAGCAATAGTTGGTTTTGTATTTAATCACAGTGATAAGAAAAAGTTTTATGGACACATAGAAAATAATGCAATTGTGAAGAACTTAATAGTTTTTTTTTTTTCAAAAATGAAGAAAACTTTGTCTTCTTTCTCATTCCTTTAAGTAGTAAAGAAGACTTTAAATTCAGCATAAGACATAGAAAATTAATCTAATACAACACAGAATCTCTACTATCTAGGTTCATTCAGTTGCTCAGTCATGTCCGACTCTTTGCCTCCCCATGAACCACAGCACGCCAGGCCTCCCTGTCCATCACCAATTCCCAGAGTCCACCCAAACCCATGTCCATTGAGTCAGTGATGCTATCCAACCATCTCATCCTCTGTTGTCCCCTTCTCCCCTTGCCCTCAATCTTTCCCAGCATCAGGGTCTTTTCCAATGAGTCAGCTCTTCACATCAGGTGGCCAAAGTATTGGAGTTTCAGCTTCAACATCAGTCCTTCCAATGAACACCCAGGAATGATCTCCTTTAGAATGGACTGGTTGGATCTCCTTGCAGTCCAAGGGACTCTCAAGAGTCTTCAACACCACAGTTCAAAAGCATCAATTCTTTGGTGCTCAGCTTTCTTTATAGTCCAACTCTCACATCCATACATGACCACTGGAAAAACCATAGTCTTGACTAGACGGACCTTTGTGGATTGCATCAGATTTAAAAATAACTCCTTTTACTGTTGCTAAAGGCACTAATTAGAAAATTTGCAAGTTCACCCCCAAATTGAATGAATCCAAATGTTATACTTCATTATGCCCTTTTATTCTCTGGAACCAACGGGCACTTTGCTGCTGCTGCTGCTGCTAAGACACTTCAGTCGTGTTCGACTCTGTGTGACCCCATAGACATCAGCCCACCAGGCTCCCCCGTCCCTAGGATTCTCCAGGCAATAACACTGGAGTGGGTTGCCATTCCCTTCTCCAATGCATGAAAGTGAAAAATGAAAGTGAAGTCGCTCAGTAGTGTCCGACTCTTAGCGACCCCATGTACTGCAGCCTACCAGACTCCTCCGCCCATGGGATTTTCCAGGCAAGAGTACTGGAGTGGGCTGCCATTGCCTTCTCCAAATGGACACTTTAGGGACAGTGATTCTCTCATGGGGTCTGCAAGGTCAAAATAATTTTTGCAATAATACCAAAATGCTACTTATGTTAAAATGCAATGTGTTCATTATCACTATATTCAAAGGAATCAGTAAGTGTTAAAAATGTCAGTTTCTATTTCCAATACAGTAAATGTACAGAGTTAACACACATAAACAAAAGTTCTTTGAAGTACACAAAAGTATTAAAGGTTCAGAGACTAAGACTCCTGAAAACTTCTGCATTAAGAAAACCCTATACTTTTTTCTTGATAAACAAAAAACAGATACACATTTGCATTTCTTTGTTACCACTGCTCCTAGTATAGATAACTTTTAACAAAATTAAACTACAATTTTCACAGAAAAAGCAAGGAGTTGGATAAATGAGAACTGTCTTACTAGCAGCTCCATGAATGTACACAATAAATTCTCTAACATCACATATGTTAGAGACATATGTCTCTTACACATTCATGACCCAAAGCTGCAGCCTCTCTATAGAATATTAAATTAAAAAGGCATACAGAATCAAAATGATGTTTAATAACTAGGCTCTGGTAATCTACCTTACTTAAAAATTATTTAGGTATATACAATGAGTATCCATTAAGTAGCTTAAGGTAATATCAGACTGTGGTTTTAGATTATTTAAAGATCTCAGAAAGTGAAGAGGAACTAAAAAACCTCTTGATGAAATGAAAGAGGAGAGTGAAAAAGTTGGCTTAAAGCTCAATATTCAGAAAACGAAGATCATGGCATCTGGTCCCATTACTTCATGGCAAATAGATGGGGAAACAGTGGAAACAGTGTCAGGCTTTATCTTTTTTGGGTTCCAAAATCACTGCAGATGGTGATTGCAGCCATGAAATTAAAAGACGCTTACTCCTTGGAAGGAAAGTTATGATCAACCTAGATAGCATATTGAAAAGCAGAAATATTACTTTGCCCACAAAGGTCCATCTAGTCAAGGCTATGGTTTTTCCTGTGGTCATGTATGGATGTGAGAGTTGGACTGTGAAGAAAGTTGAATGCCAAAGAATTGATGCTTTTGAACTGTGGTTTGGGAGAAGACTCTTGAGACCATAAGGAGGTCTCCCTTGGACCATAAGGAGGTCCAACCAGTCCATCCTAAAGGAGATCAGTCCTGGGTGTTCATTGGAAGGACTGATGCTAAAGCTGAAACTCCAATACTTTGGTCACCTCATGTGAAGGGCTGACTCATTGGAAAAGACCCTGATGCTGGGAGGGATTGGGGGAAGGAGGAGAAGGGGACGACAGAGGATGAGATGCCTGGATGGCATCACTGACTCAATGGACATGGGTTTGAGTGAACTCCGGGAGTTGGTGATGGACAGGGAGGCCTGGGGTGCTGCGATTCAAGGGGTCGCAAAGAGTCGGACACGACTGAGCGACTGAACTGAACTGAAAGATCTCAGAAATTTCCCTTGAACTGGCATAATATAAAACATAATTACTGTAGAAATAAAAAGTATGACAAAATAATTATTCAATTTAATTGAACAAATTTAAATCTGTCTTAATATTAAAGAAAGAAAGTGAAGTCGCTCAGTCGTGTCTGACTCTTTGCAACCCCATGGATTGTAGCCCACCAGGCTCCTCCGTCCATGGGATTCTCCAGGCAAGAATACTGGAGTGGGTTGCCATTTCCTTCTCCAGGGGATCTTCCCAATCCAGGGATTAAACACAGGTCTTCTGCTTGGCAGGCACATTGTTTAACCACTAGTGCCAACTGGGAAGCCCTTTGTTTCTATTATACGTAACAATAATAAATCAGAGAAAAGATCATTTATGCTAGTTTTTTGAAAAGATAAACAAAATTGAAAAACCTCTAGCCAAGAAGGCTCACCAAAAATAAGAGAGACCCAAATAAAATAAAAACTGAAAGAGGAGAAATAACCACAAAGCTACAAAAAATCATAAGAGAATACTATAAACAGTTATATATCAACAGACTTACAGATATAGAAATCAAAGTAGTGATTACCAGTAAAGAAAGAAAAGAGGGAGCAAGGTAGGGCATAGGATTGAGATACAAACTACTATGTATAAAATAGACAAGCAACAAGGACATATTAAATAGCACAGGGAATAATAGCTAATATCTTGTAATAACTTTTAATGGAGTATAATCAGTAAAATTAATGACACTATGTTTTGTATTTGAAATTAATATATTATAAATCAACTATATTTCAATTAAAACAATAAAAAATAAATATGGATAAACTATAGAAAAGAATAAAATCATAATCCTCATACAGAAAATGAACGTAAGATTTTTATTTAACTCATTAATTAGGGACAAGATTAGTAATATAAAAGTCTTCAAAGGAGAATTAAGAGATACATATTAAGTAATCAGGAATGATGAAATGAATTTGTTCAATAGATTGAAAACTGACTTCTTTGGGAGAGCGAAGGAAATCAATAGTACTTCTACAGAACAAGATTTATTTTACATGCCTCTGAGAAAATTACATCCATTGCCATCATTTATCTACAACTTAGAGTGGTTATATAGCTCAAAGGCAGTGAAGGATGAGCTAGAAAGAACACCCAATGATCTTTTTTCTGCATTTCAAAGTCATTCACAATTATTCCTGAATTTATCATTAGGAATAATTTGCCAAATTGTTCCTATTAAATGAACTGATCTCTAATTTTAGATACAGAACAAATGAATTTAATCAACAAAGTTCCTAACAGAAACAATTATAACTCAATGAAGAACTTAATGAAATTTATAAAATTACACATACTCGGTTTACTGAAAAATTGGATGCAATAGAATGCAATCAGGGAGAAACTTTATTCCTCCTCATAACTTCCCCTTGCAGTGCATTCTGTAGACTGATTTTATTTCCCAAGGTTAAATGAAACCTCAGGAAAATCTCATAGATTTCTCATTCCTTTCAGTTAATATAAATCCCTGTCAGTCTAATATCAAATCTTTAACTCTCTTCAAATCTATAATTTCTCTCTCTTTGGCTGATAAGCAATCAAAGGAAAATAAATGCATAGTTGCTTTGTCTTGATCTCCTGACCCACACTTTAGGGTACACTCCAAGTTGAAGCAAGAGAAGTGGGGAGAGATAAGAGTAAGAAGTTGCAGCTATCTGGAAAGGTTGTAAATCAGCACTGGTATCATTTGGGTTGTGAAAAGCTAACTCTTTCTCATGTAAGACATTCTTCATAGTTGCATAGCTTCCTGAAGTTTCTAAAGTGATTGACAGTGTTCCTTCTGTGATGTCGATGTTTCTGTCCCCATCACTCATGTCCCATCTCTTATAGGGCCATGTTAGACTTCCAGCCTTTCCTTTGGAGGTTACCTCATTTCTGATTGGCAGTCGTCCTGGAAAGCATCTTTTAGGAATGACTCACTATTTGAACTTTTTTCAGTATTCTTCTTGCTGCTGTTGCTGCTAAGCCACTTTAGTGGTGTCTGACTCTGTGCAACCCCATAGACAGCAGCCCATCAGGCTCCCCCGTCCCTGGGATCCTCCAGGCAAGAACACTGGAGTGGGTTGCCACTTTCTTCTCCAATGCATGAAAGTGAAAACTGAAAGTGAAGTCACTCAGTTGTGTCCCACTCTTAGCCACGGACTGCAGCCTACCAGGCTCCTCCATCCATGGGGTTTTCCAGGCAAGAGTACTGGAATGGGTTGCCATTTCCTTCTGAAGCTCATGAAAAAAAACAATACCTCTGTTTTGGCAGCCAGTGAAAGTGCCATTCTCTCTCAAAGTAGTACATCTGAATTTGTTCCAAGGAAACTAGCTCTGCTCTCGTGCATTTGGACTTTCACACTTGAATACATTCAAGTGTGCATTTAGACTTTAGATCTGCTCTCATGCATTTAGACTTTCACACTTGAATACATTCAAGTGCATTTCACACTTGAATACAGACTTGATTCACTTGAAGTACACTCTCATTTGTTTTGAGATAAGGAGGAGATACTTCCTGATCATAAGAGGTTTGAGGAAACCCACAGTATACCAGCAATTACTTCTCTCTAAAGACCTCCATTACATTGTCTTCAAATTTATAATAAAACTTAGAAAAAACATTCAAGATCACATTTAACATGTTACATGCATTTAGTTTTCACATGTCATGATTTATATTGAATTAATTTTTGTAAAGTTCTTGTGTTATCTTGTTTATAAAAAATTCAGGCAGCTTGAATTATTTAAGCAAATTTCTATGGAATAACACACATTACAAATGTTTATTTGTATGTCCCCTTTTCAGTGTGGCCTACATTCAACTTCTTATTTAAAACTGGAGACACATCCACTTCTAGAATACACCTACTGCCCTTCCTTGCTTAATTTTTCCCCACAACACTTGTCACAACATAACAAATCTAACTATGCTATATTATACTATTGTACTTATTCCTCTTATTTATCTTACAGCTACATAGAAAACAATAACATTGTATACCAGTGGAGATAGTAATCATAGAAACTGAGAACAGTCATCAGAGTTTTTATACTATATACAAATGTAGAAGTGATAGGATATACTGATGTAGTGAACGTAAAAGTGAGGGAAAGAAATCAAATATGTGTTCTGCTTTTTGAGCCAGAACAATTAGATGTTTTTATTGTTTGGTTTTTAAAATTACTGTTGTGCAAAAATTTACTGAAAAATTGAAAGTATTTTTTAAAATGTGAACTTTGGTGAAGTCATTAAGAGTTCCTGAGAAACTAGAACATTAAAAAAAAAAACTTTAAAGGATAAGGGAAGGAAACTAAGAAGGAACAGTCAGGCTAGAGGGAAAACAAAGAAAGTTGGGACACTGATGGTTTGGTGAGATATCGAAAATAGTGTAAGAAGCCAAGTTTGTAAATGTCTCTAAAGTAGGACAAGAAAAAGCTGGAAAAATATTCATTGTATTTATAACTATTAAGACCGTGGAATTCTCAGATGGATTTGACAAGAAAGATAAAGGTCAAATCCACAATGAAGAAATGAGTGTGAAATGGAGAATAAAGAAATCAAAGCATAGCAACTCTTTCAAGAAGCCGGGATGGTGCTACTGCAGAGGCAGAAGGTTGACAGTTGGAGGGGGGTACAGGTTAGGAGAATGGATCTGGATCTGAGGACTATTTTATTGTTGTTTTTAAAGAAACCTGGGCATGTTTATACACACATGAAAATGGATCAGTGTAACTACAGAATACACAAAAGACAAATAACACTTTTAAGTGTAAGAATTCTGAGCAGATATACAATCTATGTGCTTTATAGGATAGAGCTACTGTGGATAAACAGAGAAAAGGTGTCCTTTATTATTATATAAATCCTACATGTATGTTGATGATGAAAGTCATAATAATAGAAATATTACAAGGTAATTCAGTGTAGGACAGAATAGTAAAACATTTTACCTCTCTTATCTCAATTACTCATACCATTAAAATTTGTGAATCAATTACTATTGTTATTTCAATTCACAGTTCAAAAGCTGACACAGAAAATTTCTCCAATTCTGTCACTCCGGAAATGCTTGGATTGAGGATTTATAAGTTCTTGACTGTAAAACACCAACTCTTAAATCTTTGAAATACAATGCCGAGAAAAGTTAAGGGAAAAAGATAAAGGGAGGCTTTTCATCTTCATAACCAAGTCTAGCTGATAATGATATTTGACATATACTAGAATAACTAGAGCTTATGAAGTTTTATTTTCTCTTAATATTATATTAGAAAGCTAAGAATCACTTGGTGGATCATAATTACTCTAATTCAGATAATTTCTGGAAATTTATGAAAATGTGTGCCTTCATTTTGTAAAAATTACACTTCCAAAATGACTCTCTTGCTTCAATGAAGTTATTGAGTTTCCATAAATAGAAGCAACATTTACATTGGCAAATAGATTATATATGCATATATATGGTAATGTATCTCACATTTTATTTTTTGATCAAGTATAGGAATATAATAACAAAGTGACAATTACTGAGCAAATTTCTACAGCCTAGTTCACTAGTTTAATAAAAACAAACCCATGGAAAGTGCACATTGCAACACTTCACCTATTAAATTGCACAGAATTGAAGCAGTGTCTAAAGGCCATTCTACAAGCAACAAAAATTACCATACATACATATTAATATGCATGGGATTGATAAAGTGAGCCAGATTTGCAACCTATACATAAAACTGTCAACTCACATTTCAATGGTAAATCATGAAAAAAAAAATAAAGGGGTATTCAGGCATAGGAGGACTGCATATATTTTATGGGCTGGCAAAGACATTATCTTTGTGTGTCTGATTCATTCGTTGTGCTAATTTTCAAAATACCTGACATTTTACCAGAAAGTTAATATGACAGGTATAACTTAAAAAGATCAGTGTGAAAAATACGCCATGTTTTCACAAATCTACAGAAATCTATAAGCCACAAAGTGTTATTTTTTTCCATTTCTTATTTCCTAATATATTACAGTTTGGTAAAATCTCTACCAAAGATTCTGAAATTAAAAATATTTACTCTAGTTCTCAAAGTATTAATTGGACAGAAAGTAAACTTCTCTTATTACCTAAGAATACTATCACATAAAGTAAGAGGAAAACATAGTGATGTTTTTATGTGTTATATAGGTAGCTTCTACATAATAAATAACTAGTTGTAAACAACACTTAGCGAAAGAATGTGTAGCTACTCACACATATATAAAATGTTTAATACACATCACATTGACATTTCTTAAACTAAACTGCTTATATTCTCCTCTAAATCTGTCCATTGCAAACTTCCTTGGAATATGTTCACTTCCTACTTCTACAGATATTCTGTGTTCTGACATAATAATATCATCCCTCTACTGCAATATTCTCTTAGTCTCTCTGCTCTATCCTTGGCAAACCTAATAAATACTTTCATTACAGTAATTACACTTTGTCCTTTTAAAGCAGTCAGGTCACATCACTAATCTGCTAAAATTATTGCAATATCTGCAGATTTTACCTATGTAAAACACAAACTGTTTTAAAGGGCTTGTTGCTGTTCTTCAGTCGCTAAGTCATGACCCACTCTGAGACTGCATAGACTGCAGCATGCGAGGCTCCACTGTCCATATCTTGCAGAGCTTGCTCAAATTCCTGTCCATTCAGTCAATGATGCTATCTAACCATTTCATCCTTTGCCACCCCCTTCTCCTTTTGCCTTCAATCTTTCTCAGCATTAGGGTCTTTTCCAATGAGTTGGCTCTTCTCATCAGGTGGCCAAAATATTGGAGCTTCAATTCGGCATCAGTCCTTCCAACAAACAGTCAGAATTGATTTCTTTCAGGATTGACTGGTTTGATCTTCTTGTGATCCATGGGACTCTCAAGAATCTTCTTCAGCACCACAGTTTGAAACATCAATTCTTTGCCGCTTCTTCATGATCCAACTCTCACACTCCTACATGCTACTGGAAAAACATACCTTTGAGTATACTCACCTTTGTCAGCAAAGTGAGGTCTCTGTTTTTTAATAGGCTGTCTAGGTTCATCATAGCTTTCCTTCCAAGGAGCAACTCTCTTTTAATTTCAGAACTGCAGTCACTATCCACAGTGATTTTGGAGCCCAAGAAAATAAAATAAAATCTGACACTGCTTCCACTTTTTCTCATTCTATTTGCCATGAAGTGATGGGACCCAAAGCCATGATCTTAGTTTTTAGAATGCTGAGTTTCAAGCCACCATTTTCACTATCCTATTTCACCCTCATCAAGAGGCTCTTTAATTCCTCTTTGCTTTCTGCCATTAGAGTGGTATCATCTACGTGTCTGAGATTGTTGATATTTCTCCTGGAAATCTTGATTCCAGTTTGTGATTCATCCAGCCTGTTATTTTGCTTGATGTACTCTGCATAGAAGTTAAGTAAACAGGGTGATGATATGCAGCCTTGTCATACTCTCTTCCCAATTTTGAACCAGTCCAGTATTGTAATCCAGTTTTAACTGCTGCTTCTTGACCTGCATATAAGAGACAGGAGACATCTATGGTGGTCTGGTACTCCCATGTTTAAGAATTATCCACAGTTTGTTGTGATCCACAAGCCAAAATCTTTAGTGTAGTCAATGGAGCAGAAGTAGATATTTTCCTGGAGTTCCCTTGCTTTCTCTATGATCTAACAAATGTTGGCAATTTGATCTCTGGTTCCTCTGCCTATTCTAAACACAGCCTGTACGTCTGGAAATTCTCAGTTCACATACTGCTGAAGTCTAGCTTAAAAGACTTGAGCATACACTTGCTAGCTGTGAAATGAATACAATTGTATAGTGGTTTGAATATTCTTTGGCACTGCCTTTCTTTGGGATTGGAATGACTGTTTCCAGTCCTGTGGTCCCAGCAGAGTTTTCCAAATTTGCTAATATATTTAGCACAGAACTTTAAAGCATCATATTTTAGGACTTAAAAAGCTGAGTTATAATTCCATCACCTCCACTAGCTTTGTTTATAATAATGCTTCCTAAGGCCCACTTGACTTTACACTCCAGAATGTATGGATCTAGGTGAGTGACCACACCATCATGGTTATCTGTGTCATTAAGACCTTTCTTGTATAGTTCTTCTGTGTATCCCTGCTACCTCATTTTAATCTCTTCTGCTTCTGTTAGGTCCTTATCGTTTCTGTCCTTTATTGTGCCCATCCTTGCATGAAATGTTTCCTTGATATTTCCAATTTTCCTAAAGAGATCTCTCATCTTTCCCAATCTATTGTTTTCCTTTATTTCTTTGCATTATTCATTTAGGAAGGCCTTCTTATCTCCCCTTGCCATTCTCTGGAACTCTGTATTCAGTTGGGTATACTTTTCCTTTTCTCCTTTGCCTTTTGCTTCTGTTCTTTCCTCAGCTATTTGTAAAGCCTCCTCAAGCAACCATGTTGCCTTGTAACATTTATTTTTCTTTGGGATGGTTTTGGTCACTGCCTCCTGTACAATGTTATGAACCTCTGTTCATAGTTCTTCAGGCACTCTGTCTAGCAGATCTAACCCCTTGAATCTATTTGTCACCTCCATTGTACAATCATAAGGGATTTGATTTAGGTCATACCTGAATGGTCTAGTGTTTTTCCTTACTTTCTTCATATGAAGCCTGAATTTTGCAATGATCTGAGCCACGATCTGAGCCACAGTCAGTTCCTGGTCTTGTTTTAACTGACAATATAGAGCTTCTCCATCTTTGGCTACAAAGAATATAATCAATCTGATTTAGGTATTGACACATGATGTCCATGGGTAGAGTCATCTCTTGTGTTGTTGGAAAAGGGCGTTTGCTAAGACCAGTGTTTTCTCTTGACAAAACTCTGTTAGCCTATGCCCTGCTACATTTTGTACTCCGAATCAAACTTCCCTGTTATTCCAGGTATCTCTTGACTTTCTACTTTTGCATTCCAATCTCCTATGATGAAAAGGATATCTTTTTTTTTTTTTTTTTGGTGTTAGCTCCAAAAGGTGTTGTAGGTCTTCATGTGTATGTGCTTAGTCACATAGTCATGTCTGGCTCTTTGCAAACCCATGAACAGTAGCCCACCAGGCTCCTCCGTCCATGGGAATTCTCCAGGCAAGAATACTGGAGAATGGAGTAGCCATGCCCTCCTCCAGGGAATCTTCCCAACCCAGGGATCGAACCCAGGTCTCCCACATTGCAGGCAGATTCTTTACCATCTAAACCACCAGGGAAGCCCCTAGGTCTTCATAGAACTGGTCAATTTCAACTTGTTCAGTATCAGTGGTTGGAGTATAGACTTGAATTACTGTGATGTTGAATGGTTTGCCTTGGAAATGAACTGAGATAATTCTTTCATTTTTGAGGTTACACCCAAGACTGCATTTCGGATGCTTTGGTAGACTCTGAAGTTTATTCCACTTCTTCTAAGGCATTCTTGCTCACAGTAGTAGATATAATGGTCATTTGAATTCTATTCACCTATTCCTATCCATTTTAGTTCACTAATTCCTAAGATGTCAATGTTCAATCTTGCCATAGACTGCTTGACCACATCTCATTTACCTTGTTCCATGGATCTAACATTCCAGCTTCCTATGCAATATTGTTCTTTACAGAATTGGACTTTGCTTTCACCACCAGGCACATCAACAACTGAGGGTCATTTCTGCTTTGGCCCAGCCTCTTCATTCTTTCTGGAGCTATCAATAACTGCCCTCTGCTCCTCCCTAGTAGCATATCAGACACCTTACAACCTGGGTAGCTCATCTTCCGGTGTCATATCTTTTTGCTTTTTCCTCCTCCAGTGGACCACATTTTGTCAGAACTCTTCACTATGACCTGTCTGTCTTGGAAGTTTGGCAAGACATGGCTCATAGCTTCATTGAGTTATGCAAGCCCCTTCACCACAAGAAGGCTGTGATCCATGAAGGGAATAAAGGGTTTAGAAAGACCTTAATGATCTAGGCCCTCATAATCATCCTAAGCTCATTTCCTACCTCACCCCTGTCTTTCAAATAGGTCCCCTTCCCATTATACTGGCCTCTATTACTCTAATTTGCCTCCCATGATCCTGTCTTAGGACCTTTGTACTCTGTTTCCTCTGCCTGGAGCACTTCCTGTAACCCCAGGGAGGGATATGGCTAACTCCCTAACTGCCAGTCTAATCTTTACAAAAATGTCATCTTCCCAATATTAGCCTACTCTGATTACCTTATTTTACTTTGCAACTACAACTTTTGTCACTTCTATTTCCTTTATATTGTTTTACTTTTGCTTATTCCACTAATATTATTTTCTAATATTCTGTTTAATTAGTGTATTCATTATATTTCCCTATATCAATTAAAATATAATTTCCACTGAGCAAAGCAACTTGTCTATTGTTGAGCAAAACATCCTCAAGGATGCAATACAAAAACCTAAAACAATACCCTAGAAAGTATTTAAAAGATATTTTGAAGAGATTAGAATATTTTAATATAATGCTAGTGACAAAACACACACATACAAATTTAATTCTAGGAAGAGTAAGACAAGAAACATAAATAAGACAAGAAACAGTATTTTTTGATTGGTAGGAAAAAATATATTATTTGGATGGAAAGAAAAATAAGTGCTTTCAGAAGACTGTATCTGAGATGAGCCTCTAAAGATTGGTAAAATTTAATAAGTAGATAATCAAGGTGTAGGAACTATAAGAATTAATTAGAGGAATTAAGAATAAAACTAAGTATTATTTGCTTTGTATGTTCTATCATTCTATGTGACAATGGAAAAACAAAGATGAGTAATCTGGTCACTGATTTCAAAGCACCTGCTGCTAGTGAAATGTGTGTGTATGTGTTTCAATTCTAATACTCAATCAATAATAAAATAAAGTGCTAAAATGAAGAATATTTAGCATACACCTCTGAGAAGACATCTTCTCAGAGGAAGTTGCAAAAGTAAAAAAATCCCAAAATATCAGTTTTTTCCATAGTCAATGAGTAGACCTTATCTATATGGAATATTTGATAATATTGCCAAAGGAATAAAATGACATAGTATCTAGAAAGTATCTCAGTTCATGCTCAGATGGGTGTTCACTTGCAGCTGATTTTATAAAGCTTATTTATAAAATTTTCAATTTGGACATAATGTTCACATCCTTGCAGATTCCAAATCTATTTCTTGCCCAACAGTAAGGACTGCCAACCAGGAAGATGAATAAAAGGGAAGTTTCAGACAACTCCATGACTTTTATTCCTGGACATAAAACTTCTGTTCTCTTCTCCCCATTTGTCCTATTCCAATAAAAATGGTTGAGCAACTTAGAAAAACACAAAAGAACCTTTAGCATTACTTGGAGCTAAACTCCAGGCCAATCCTAAGCTTTCCCTCTTCCAAGTAAGTCTCATTTCATCACAATCTTTTAACATTCTGCAACAAATTACTTCCCAAAGGTTTTGCACAAATGAAAGAAAAAAATGGAGAAATGAGAATGACTTAAACAATGCTCCAAGAATCCACCAAGAGCAACCCCATTGTATCACACACTCAAAATTCTATAATCTCCAACACTGCATAGAAAAAAGAATATTCCACCTCTTTTGCCTGCCGCAGATTTGAGTTTCATTTTGATTCCTTTGTTCTTTCTGCCAAAGTTAGATCTTTATTTGTGTATTTTCAACTCCCAGAAGTAGTAAGATAAATGAAAATAAGCAAGAGCTTCCCTTTCATTTTTTGTTGTGGTTAACCTATTTTCTCTCAATCTGTATTCAGTAAATTCCAAAAGAATAAATAGAATCACTGTAAAAGGATGCTTCCCTTCAACTCATATACTGAAAGTGACCAAATTATCTTTTAAAGAACAGCTGCTACATTTTATCTCCACAAGTTTTACTAGCAAGGATATGATGAACTTAATTATTTTTAAAATTGAAGTATTTGTAAATACCTTAAGTAATTACGATCTTTGTAATAATTCTATAATATGAATGAGTTGGTACCTAATAGCCAAGGTGAACATCAACAAAATATTTTAGTGAAGGTATTTTCCCTTGGCTTCGCTCCCTTCTGGAATCAACTGAAACATCATTTTCTTCCGATAGCCATCTGTTCCACTAACTTTGGTTCATTATTTACAGAACAAAAATTAAAATATACATGCAAACTGGCCAAGGATTTTTAAAACATGTTTAAACTCAGATGAATTAAAATAATATTGGAGACAGGAGGAAAATAAAAAACATGTTTACCATCTTATTTTCTGCTGAAGCTGAAGACTAGAACAACTAAACTACATCCAAAAGAACCAAGATTAGAACCTTTGTTTCTTACACTTGTTCTGTGTTCTTTTCCCATTCTATCACATTCCATGTTGCCTCTCTATATTTTATGAATTTTAAAAAAATCTTCAGAATAGAACACTTCATAAAATTATAACATTTCATAATTTTTTACACATGAATATAATCTGTTTTTAAAAATTGTTAAATTTGTAGTCTACCCTTTTAGGTATTTTAGACACCTGAGGTACTATGTAATTATGTAACACTGAACATTTCACATGGAAGAATGAAATATTTCTGGAGCTTTCAGGGGGAAAACAGAAACATTCATTTAAGAGAGAACTGAAAAAAGAAAATATTAATAAACTTGTCTTCAAGAGGAACATACTATTTTAGACTACAATTCTACATATCATAAGGCCCAAACTCTCCCATGCTATTGCCTTGACTTTTTGAACTTCACAGGTCCCCTTGCTCTCACCAGGTATGCTTCCACACAGGAAGAAAACTTCCCACCTGGCCAGATCTTCTATCAGCTAGACCATCTGGACGCCATCTGATGATCCATAACATATGGGTTTTATCTGCTTGCAAGTCCTTGAAATCATTCAAATAAGCCAATCATACCCTCCCAGACCCTGTAGAAAGAAGCGGCAACCCACCCCAGTATTCTTGCCTGGAGAAATCCATGGACAGAATGGCCTAGTGGGCTATGGTCCATGGGATCACAAAGAGTCGGACATGACTGAGCAACTAACACACCCTCCCAGAGTTACCCCTGCCCTCTTTTTACCACAAACCCTACCTCCTAAAGCCTGTTTATTCACTGTATTCCTGAGTGCAACCCTGTATCCCTGTGTAGCATGTTACATCCTCCTCTGGGGCTGTGAGTATATTTGATTAATAAACTTCCATTTGATTGCTGAAGTGAAGTTGCTTAGTCATGTCTGACTCTTTGCGACCCCATGGACTATAGCCCACCAGGCTCCTCCATCCATGAGATTTTCCAGGCAAGAATACTGGAGTGGGTTGTCATTTCCTTCTCCATTCGATTGTTGGGTGGCATGTATTTGCCCATGACTGTGGGTGAAATCCAATTCACCACATTTCACTAATCAACATCATTTTAACACTTGCTTGTCCTCCAGGCAGCACACAACCTAAACAATACTGTAAGATTTCTGCCTAAGTTATTTTCTAGGAATTTGGAGTCAACTGCATCTAATTCAAGCTGAGTTAGTTACAGACAGGACCACCAACCCTTCAACTGGACAGGCACAAGTGTCCTCAGTGGCTCTGGACATCAGAGGGCTGAAAATTACCTTAAGAACAAGCAGAGGCCTGTAGTCCAGTTAAGTCTGTGCAACTGGACAATTAGCATGCTTTTCCAGTCACCTTTCCCTATAGTTCCCATGCCTTGGACTACTTTGCTTCTCTATTCTTTACCCCATAAATGCTGGAAGTCCCTTGCCTCCAGGGAAGCAAAACTGAGATTTGTTCTCCTATCTCCTCACTTGGCTGCCTTGTGAATAAACCCTTTCTATCTTTGCTGCAAACCTTAGTGGCTCAGCATTTTGACTTGTGTACATAGGGCAAATTGACCTGGCTCAACATCAGCCATTTAACACTATTTAGAGTAGAGAATCCCTTACTCACCAGCAGAGTTAATAAAAGGTGATCAAAAACTATAATATGGTGCAACGAAAGGACCAAACAAAATTTCTCAAACTCTACTTTGGGACAACAACTGCTATACTTTAAATTCCAAATATTCGATTTTAAAACCCTTTTCATCACTTAGATTGCATTAGCTAAACTTAAAAACTATTTCAACTGCAAAGAACGACAACTTGCACTGCATAGAATAGGAGAGTAATAGAGAAGAGCAACAGAAGATCTGCCCTAAACTCCTATACTGCTAGAATAGATTTTCAAATCCTGGCTTGAAGATTTCCATATTCATCTAATCCTTATAAACACTGGTGTTCCATACAAATAAATGATATTTTACAAATTAAGAAACACAAAGAAGCAAAAGCAATTTGATTTCTTTTCATCTCAGCTGTTCTCTGACTCACTGTAGTATAATTTTTAAAAAATTAACTTAATTGAGATTTAATTTATTTAATTTATGATCACAATGAAATACATGTTATAGAAGTGTGGCAATAAAACACAACTCTTTATGATAGCATGAAAATTTTGATTTTGATATGAAGAAATTTTTCATTTAATACTAGAGTGATTTAGAATAATATGTGTTTGTGCTAATTTGCTTCAGTCATGTCCAACTCTTTGCAACCCTATGGACTGTAGCCCCCCAGCTCCTCTGTCCATGGGATTCTCTAGGCAAGAATACTGGAATGGGTTACCATGCCCTACTCCTGGCCATCTTCTGACCCAGAGATTGAACCCTCCTCTCCTGTGGCTCCCACACTGCAGATGGATTCTGTACCACTGAGCCTTAGAAGAATATAAGCAAAGGTCAACAAAATTGACGCTAATGATTTAAAAAAATTTTTAAGTCAACAGAATTTTACATTTTATATTAAATATTTTAATATAACATTTTATATTAAATATTTTAATATAACATTTTATATTAAATATTTTAATATAACATTTTATATTATAAATTTCATATTCAGTTTTTAAAATATTCAACAACTCTAGATCCTAAAAGGTTTGTGGGAAGAGTCACTCATTTTATTATTATTCATTTTATTTACACTGTTCAATTCCATTGTAAGTTTTCAGTGTTTAATAGCACAATCTAATTTCACAAAGCATGCATTTAAACTTGAAACTATACAGTGAACCTTTTTATTTAAAATATACATTTTCACAATTTTTAAAATATTCATTTTATATTAAGCTATATAATTTATCAAAAGCAAATAGATTATATTCATAAATTTCCTTTTTAGAAAGCACAACCAAGACCATACAGATTTGATTTTCTCACAAACCACATAAACTTATGAAGAACATCTCCACATGCATCATACTTCCTTTAATTTTTTCCTTACTTAATACTTGTAGATTAACTTTATAAGTTTTATTTTGACCTATCACATTTATGATACTTTGAGAAAGGATAAAAATACATTTCCATCCTGACCCCTGTACCTGGATAAACATATTTTTTTGACATTGCAGCTTCTGTGAGGACTGAACTGGTAGAGATGTCTTAGAAAATCTACTCAGAATTTCAGATGTTATCAATGTATGTCACTGCATTTCTAATTTCAAATTTACTACAATATAGCTTTGTGAATTCAACGAAGTCATTAAACATTCTAAACTTCAAAATCTTTTTCATCAGTGCAGTGAGGAATTTGGAACTATTTCAGTAACAAAAAAAATGTTATGAATATACCACTTTGACTGACTTTTAAATATTTATTTTCATATGTTTACACAGTTCAAAAATCCAAAAGAAAAAACTGTAAACAATGAGAAGTCTCAGACTCACTCAATCACCATCAATCTAATTTACCCCACCTCGTTCCATCAGAGGCAACCATTGTTATTACTTTTGGGTACATCACCTGGGGTGCTTTGTGCAAACATAAATATATACTCATTTTCCCTTTTTGTTTAAAAAAAAGGTAAACTTGATATAGACAATACTATGAAAATTGCTTTTCAACTGATAATGATGTATCTTGAGCTCTTTAATATCAGCATATAGAAAGTTTCCTTATTTTCTTTACCTGCTTTACTAGAGTGATATATTACTAGTCCCCTATTGATGAACACAGGCTTCCCTTGTGGCTCAGATGATAAAGAATCTGTCTGCAATGCAGGAGACTGGGTTTCAAGACCTGGATTGGGAATATCATCTGGAGAAGGGAATAGCTACTCACTCCAGGATTCTTGCCTGTAGAATTCCATGGACAGAGAAGCCCAGCGGGCTACAATCCATGGGGGCGCAAAGAGTTGGACATGACTGAGTGACTGATACATACACACGCATTGATGAACATGGGTTATTTCCATTCTTCTGGTGTTACAGACAATATTTCAGTTACCTACTTTATAGCTATATCATCTCATCTATACAGAAATGTATTCCAGATAAATTCTAGAAAGTGAGATCAGTTGGTCATAGGATACAGGCAAATATTTCGATATATTATTCTAACTCCTTTTATTGGCATTATAGCACTTGTCCTCCCACCAGCAATGTATGAAAGTATCTGTTTCCCCTTAGCCTGGCCCACAGAATATTTTCTTATTTTCTCATCCTTTTGAATTATTGCTAATCTGAGAAGTAAAAAATGGTATCTTGTTTTATTTTTACTTTGCATTTCTCTTTTGAGCAAGGTTGAATTTTTTTTAATTACTCTTTAATGTATATATAAATTTGCTTTCTTTTGTTCATTCATCTTTTATATATCTGTAAGATATTTACATAAATTAGGAAGATTAAATCTTCTTCTCACAGATGAACTGAAAATAATTTTTCCTAGTTTGTCACTTGCTTTCAGAGTTTGTTTACAGTGCTTTTTTTCCCTTCATTTTGCTATGCAGAAGTATTTGATATTGTTATAGTCAAATTTATCAATATTTCCCTTTATGGATTATGGATATTAAATCATAACTGAAAAAAGCTTCCATACTCTAAGCTCATAAAAGGATTTGCACATATTTTATCCTAGTATATTTATATTTTTCTTACCCTGAAATTCTTGCTCTTCTCTAGTACATTTATTACCCGACTTCTAGTACAATTTTAAAAAGGAATGGTGAGAAAAAACATCCTTGCTTTATAACTGATCTTAGTGAAAAAGATTCAAGTTTCTCATCATTGAGTATGATATTATCTGTATGATTTTTTGTAGATGTTCTTTTTAAAGATGAAGAAGTCCCCTTGTATTCTCAATTTACTGAGAGTTTTTATCATGAGTGTGCACTGGATATTATTAATATTTTTTCTGCATCTGTTGATATGATCATGGGGTTTGTGCTTTTTTAGGCTATTGATGTGATGGATTACATAAATTGTTATTTGAATGTTGAACCAGCCTTGCATACCTGGTAAAAAATCTCATTTGGTCATGACATATAACTATTTGTACACATTGTTGAATTTGATCCACTAATATTTTGTTGAGGACTTTTACATTCATTTCATGAGAGATACTGATCTATAGTTTTCTTTCTGTCTTTGTCTGGTTTTGTTTTTAGGGTAAGCTGGCCTCACAGAATGGGTTAGCAAGTATCTCTGTGCTTCTATTCTCTGAATGAGATTGCAGAGATTTGGCTTAATTTTTAACAAAATGTTTAATAGAATTCACCAGTGAACCCATGTGGGCTTGGTGTTTTCTGTTTTGTAAGATTATTTATTAACTCAGTTTCTTTAAAAAATAAACACATATTTGAATTATCTATTCTTATATAAGTTTAGAAATTATGTCTTTCGATGAATTGGTGCATTTCATCTAAGTTATCAGATTTGTATACATAGAATTATTCATAATAAATCCTTTATTATACTTTTCATGTCTTTGGGTTTGTGATTTCACGTTTCTCACTTCTCACATTAGTAACTTGTCTTTTTTCTTTGTTCCTTAGTTAGCATAGCTAGAGGCTTATCAGAGTTTTTGATCGGAGTTCAGTATTTCTCTGTCCTCTAGATAACTTAGGCTCTGATAATATGCCAGCAAGTTAGGCTCAGGTTAACTAGCTTCACCGGAAGGGAGGCCTTGTTAACAAGAACAGAGTACTCTGGATTACTTCAAAATGGGTTCCTTTTCCCTTTCTCCCTGCCCAAAGCCTGAACGTGTTTTTTTACTGATGAGTAATGTGGGAGCTGGCAGACCTCCTGAAGGTAAATCCCACAATACTGAAGCAGGGACTCCCTATGACTGGTTTTCCCTGGAGTTGTTAAACCTCAGATTTGTCCATACTGGCCTCCAACAATGTTGTCAATAACAATTCAGATTTTCCTTCCCCACCACTGGTACCTATATTACTTCCTGATTATATGTCTCTGCTCTAGTAAGCCATGACTCCCTGTATTCACCTATCTTTTTATCCAATTCTGGAGGCAGCAATCTGCCATGTGATCTCCCCTCTCTTATGGATACAAAAAAAGGTGTTGATTTTCAGTCTGCTTAGATTTGTACCTATTCTTAGGACAGAGGGGTGACTTCCAAACTCCTTATATGTGGAAGCAGAAACTGTTCCAACCCTTACTCAGATGTTTAACTATCAGCTTCACTTGTTGCTCCTGGCCAACAGTAATTGTCAGAGCTCTGAACAATTTAATATTTAATAATTATCTTGAGTAATTTTCTTTAAATTATAATAATTTTATTTCTTATTCTTTTCAATATAACTTTACCTCCTACACGTATTTTACTAAAAAAATTAAGAAATAAAAGTAGTTGGGAGGGAGGGGACAGTGGTTGGGAACCAACATCCATATCCTTGCTAAATGCTTTCACTTCCTAAGAAAGCTTAGTAAAAACCATTGTTAGCAGAACACCTCAAGAGGATGAGAAAAGAAAAAAAGTTATTTTCCTAAGGACTTTGGGATTGGAGAAGCTGGGCATATTTCCAGCCTCTCCCACTTATCTATCTTGGCTCCAGTGCAGCAAAATATCTTCCCCAAAACACAACCATGCTTGAAGGACAAAAGTAAGTTAACCTTTCAATCACCATATATTTAGACCAATTTCATATACAGTGGAATCATGAATCACTCTGGTAATAGTGAAATCACTTGGACATGTTAGGCAAATATACCCTCTCAGAATCTTCCAAACTGGTCATGCATCATGCATTCACTTATATCATTCAAAGAGAATTTGCAAATAACTTTTATTACTATATACATTTTAACAACAAAAATTCTATATCACCTACTTCTAACTCTACACTGGAAGAGATAGGGTCCACATATGAAATCATTTCTGAGATCCATTATTAAGATAATTTTTAAAAAATAAAAAATGCATGGAGTATATGTATAGTAATTAGTCTCTTAAGTCATCAAGCTCCAAATGTGCACTTCATTCAGAAAATGCCTGTAATAATGGAGATTAACTATTCATCCCATAGTTGAAATTTTATTTTCCTTACTCTGCAATCTGCTTTCTTTTCCCTTTTTCAGAAAGCTTAAAGTTTGTTAAAGTCAAAGAACTTCTCAGCTCTTGTATGTTTTTACATATGATAAACTCCTATTTCAGAGAGGATGAGGTTGATGCAGCCCTCTGAACATCAACATTTCTAACATTAACACCTTTAGCATTTAGTTATAAAGACACAAGAATCCATAGTTTTAGTTCTTGTTTCACTTACCTACTAGATTTCTGGTTTAGCGCTTCTTAGTTTCAGTCTCTGTTGGGAATTCTCAGGCATCTCTACTCCTCCAGGTAAAGCCAATGAACTCCAAAATCTAAAGGAGAAATGTTCACTTTACCATTTTTGGACCATACTTTATTTTTAACCCAGTTTGATAAGCCTTCTGAAATCTTAGGATATAATGGTCATAGTTTACTGAAACAATCCTTCATCACTGGTAAATACATATAGAGTATTTGCTCAGAATGGTCTGGGTGCAACCCTAGCCTTCTATATCATTGTCTTGCTGAACTACTTTGCTGTTGTTTTTCCTAATTACTTCAAATCAACCCTAATAATCAGATTCTAATTTCTTCAAGTCAACTTAATTTTTAAGTTCTAGGTCTTGGCGCTAATCCATATTCTGACACCAACCTTTGAGGTTGATGGAAAGATGTTAACTGACAAAGATAAAGGATACAAATTTTCTTAAATGAAAAAAATAAGTGAACAGCTACTAAGACAACCACACAAATTGGGAAATCTAACATTTTCAGGCTCTAAGTCCCTAGTTTCCTATTATTTCTGCATAGGACTCTTCCAGCTATAAGAAACTTGCTTTTCTATTACAAAGAGGAATTTGTTCTGATAACTCTTCTGTAAAACTTGGCTACTATGATGGTATAAATAACTAATGCAAATAATCTCAGTGCATTTTTTAAATTTTTCTTGGATACCGAATGAATCTGAATTATCAGTTTTCAAGGCAGTACAAGCTTTAGATTTTCTTGAGGTAAGTAACTTGCATGGGGATCCATAGGTAAAGCCAAACCTGGATTCAAAACTAGTTCACTATCCTTTACACACTCTGCTCTACTGCCTGTGCCTTGTCACTAACTTTGACAGAACTGATTTCACCTTATTAAGCTTTGAAACTGCCCCTCAAATAATACTGATAGACAGACATAGATGCAGAGTTTGCCATGCATTTATTAGAAGTCTATAAGAGAAATTACTTTAAAATATAAGCATTTAAAATTTTTCCTTCTACTTAGCACCCATCATTTTCTCATGGATACAAAAAATTATGTTAATAGTCACATTTTCTTATTTTGTTTTGGCTATTGAGAAATAGTCAAATTTGGGTACATATTTTGCAATGCAGAGGAAGTTCTGGTCTCATTCCATTTATATTCTCCTTGAAGTTGCCAATTTAACAATTTTATTTAACAATGTTTTATAAGTGCAAAAACATCCATAACTTATAGATGGTTATGGTGACTGCAGCCATGAAATTAAAAGATGCTTACTCCTTGGAAGAAAAGTTATGACCAACCTAGATAGCATATTCAAAAGCAGAGACATTACTTTGCCAACAAGGGTCCGTCTAGTCAAGGCTATGGTTTTTCCTGTGGTCATGTATGGATGTGAGAGTTGGACTGAGAAGAAGGCTGAGCGCCGAAGAATTGATGCTTTTGAACTGTGGTGTTGGAGAAGACTCTTGAGAGTCCCTTGGACTGCAAGGAGATCCAACCAGTCCGTTCTGAAGGAGATCAGCCCTGGGTGTTCTTTGGAAGGAATGATGCTAAAGCTGCAACTCCAGTACTTTGGCCACCTCATGCAAAGAGTTGACTCATTGGAAAAGACTCTGATGCTGGGAGGGATTGGGGGCAAGAGGAAAAGGGGACGACAGAGGATGAGATGGCTGGATGGCATCACTGACTCGATGGACGTGAGTTTGAGTGAACTCCGGGAGTTGGTGATGGACAGGGAGGCCTGGCGTGCTGTGATTCATGGGGTCGCAAAGAGTCAGACACGACTGAGCAACTGAACTGAACTGAACTGAATAACTGATTTTATTCTGTTTTACATAAATTATTTTATTCAATTCTCACATTTTCCTTAGGACATATAGACCCTTAATTTTTCCAGCCAGTAGAAATTTTTCCAGTCAAGGGTAACCTTCTTTAAGGCTGTGATATGGAAGCTGCATATAATTCTGCCTGCATACAATTGGAGCCAATGTATCCTTATAAATATAGGCTAGGGATGCAGATTACAGACCAGTAGCAATATATTTGTATAAATAAAAGTAAGGAAGAAATAATAGACTATAAGTGATTGAAGAATCCAACAGAGTTTCTTAAGATAAATGAGAAGAAATAAAAAAGCACCTAAATTGATATTTATTTAAATATGAAGCAATTTGGCCTGAATTACCCAGTTAGACTATTCACATTGTTCACATAAACCAGTAAATTCTCCATTTCCTTCAAGTCATTTCTACATATAAGATTAAATTATGCCCTATCAATCTTTATTCTAGAATATGCAATGATATAACAAAAATGATTTAAAACTGCTTGAGCATATTATAAATTGAAGACTATCCTATATTTAATTTGAAAATGCTTGTATCACCACTCACGCTCTTTTACTATAATTTTAGTTTACTCTCCCATAAAAAATGCATAGGTGCCATTCATTGATTAATATTTTATATTGAATATGATTTATAACATTCTCTTTTATTGGGGACATGTCAAGCACATCAGATTTTAATGCATTGGCTATCCTGCATCATGGCACATAATTTATTTTTATTCCACTAGTCATAAATTTGGCTATAAATTTGTGTCAGGAAACTGTTTTCAATAAATACACTGAAATTAATTTGTATTGACCTCTGTATTTAAGAGGGATTCTGAAATATAACTATAGATCAATAACTAATAAAATTCAAAATCACTCTGTTTTGACAAGTTTTTTTCCTTATTGGTAGATTTCATTAAACCAAATATTTATTGGGTACTGGGGGGTGTACCCAGTACCCTTTCTATGCCTCCTTTTTATGCTTCTAGCATTGTCTTAATTTTTAGATGGTTATAAAAACATCAAAAAACATGGCTTATTTTCAGAGATACTTAGAGATTGAAGCCACCTGGGAAGATAAGATAACTTAACCAGAGATATCTTAGCTAATTTGACCATGTCTGAGGATGAAGATAGAGATGGTGTACTTTTAAAAAGGAGAAAAAAAACAAATGTTTAGCCTTGCTTATGGAATTATATGGTGACTGTATACTGATAACTTTAAATGATACTTTTCTAAATCAATAATAATTGTGTTTGAAAATGAAATCATCTCTTTATATATTTGTCTCTTATCACATCTTTTCTATACTGGAAATCAAGAATCTTATGAAAAGAACTATGTCAGGAATGACTGAGAAGTGACCTGAGGACCTCCAGGTTTACTGCTTATGCTAGACTTTTGCTGAGCACTCTAAATTAAACTGCTGAATAGTTGCTGAGTTGCCAAAAGGAAAGAATAATGCTGAGACCTGGAGTTTTCCTGCACTAAAGAAAATATACCTTTTCCTAGTAACAAATGCATACATTCTATAACCCAATCATATGTACAGAACAGTTTTACTCTACAACCCAAATTCTTGGTACATAACTTGTATAAGACTGCATTAACATACCCCCTTTTCCCCATAAAAACCCTTAATCATTTTCCTCTGGTAGGATACTATTCTGGGTTCCTCCTGAATCTGAGAGCCCCAAATTTTAACTGGAAGTCTTCAAATTGCCTTTTTGCCTCCTTGTAGTAGTTTGGGGTCCTTTAGGTTGACAGTCTTAGAATTGATCTAACTCAACAATTTTATAAATAGGTAAATATAACTTTAAGAATATTGAATTATTCAAATTAAAATTTCAATAATTAATAAACAATCTTGTGCTTATGCAAAGTCGTGTTCAACTCTCTGTGACCCTGGGACTCTGCAACCCCACAAATTGTAGCCTGCCAGGTCCTCTGCCCATGGGCTTTCCCAAGCAAGAATACTGGACTGGGTTGCCATTTCCTCCTCCAGGGTATCTTCCCAACCCAGGGATGGAACCCAGGTCTCCTGTGGCTCCTGCACTGGGAGACAGATTCTTTACCACTGAGCCACTAGGGAAGCCTTTAATGAAGAATATGTCTATGTATTAGATATAATACATATGTCTATGTATTAATGTAACAATATTTATCGAATACCTCTATACCAGATTCCTGAGCAAGTGTGGAGATAGTGTGGTAATCAGATCATATTCATTTTCTGCCCTTGTGAAGCTTCCGGGTCTAGTGAGAAAGAAGGATGCGTCAACTAAATACCCTGTGATGTGATTACAAAGCATTGTCAGTATTATGGGGAAAAATAAACAGGGAGAACTACAAGATATAAGAAGGCATTGACTTTATCAAGCTCACAGAACCAAGCAAAGGGTCTGTGAGAAAACGTACTTTTACCTAAGATAGGAAGGAGGAAGAGATGTTCAGTCACTTTTATTTATGGTGCACATTTTTCCCGTCAGGATTTAAAATTTCTGTATTTAGGATAAAACTTACAGTCAGTGGAGTATCCTTAGTTGACACTCTCCCTCGCGAGCGAGCTCTCTCCCTCTCCTTCATCTCTCTCCCTCAGGCTGGCTTGCAAGTTTTCTACCAAGCCGGCGCGCTTTCTCGCGAGACAGCGCTACCACGCAGGGTTCTACACAGTGCAGGCGCACTTTCTCGTGATATTGCCATCTCGCGATCTCACCAACTGGCTCTGCGGCTCTCAGCTCTCAAGTCTCATGCGCGCTTCTTTTTCCCCTCGGTTCACCGTTCCTCACGTCTCTACGGCACAAAAAATATTATTATAAAACCAAAATAACACATCACTACACGTCTATCAAAATGGCTTAAAAATAATCTGAAATGCTGGCAAGGGTACAGAGGAACTTGATCACGCGTACACTGCTGGTGGAAATGGAATATAAAATGGTAAGCCACTCTAGAAAAGTTTAGCCAGTTTCTTATAAAACTGAACGTGCATTAACCCTATGACCCGGAAATTGCACTGTTGGGCATTTAGTCCAGAAAAGGTGAATGTTCCCTAGCAACTTTATGAATAGCCGAAAACTGCAAACAGCCCAGATAGCCTTCGACCCTGAGTGATTAAACAGTGGTACACCTATACCAGGATTCCATGGCAGCTCAGACAGTAAAGAATACACCTGCAGTGTGGACAGACCTGTGTTCGATCCCTGCGTTGGGAAGATCCCCTGGAGGAGGGCATGGCAACTCGCTCCAGTATTCTCGCCTGGAGAATGCCATGAACAGAGGAGTCTGGCGGACTACAGTCCGTGGGGTGGCAAAGAGTTGGACAGGACTGAGCGACTAAGCACAGCACAGCACACCTATACTGTGAAGGCAAAATGAGAATGGGGCCGAAGAGGAGGTGATGGTTGGAGTAGAGTTATGGACTCAAAGTGCATGAATTTGAGGAAACTCTGGGAAATTGTGATGGAGGAGGGATTCTGGTGTGCTGCAGTCCATGGGTTCACAAACAGTGGGATAGGACTTATCGACTGAACGACAACAATGCTATGAAATACTGCATGTTAATAAAATCAGTTCAGTTCTGTTACTCAGTGGTGGCTGACTGTTTGCGACCCCATGGACTGCAGAAGGCCAGGCTTCCCTGTCCATCACCAATTCCCGGAGTTTATTCAAACTCATGTCCATCACATTTGGTGATGCAAACCAACCATCTCATCCTCTGTCGACCCCCTTCTCCTTCTGCCTTCAATCTTTCCCAGCATCAGGTCTTTTCCAATGAGTCAATTCTTCACATCAGGTAGCCATAGTATATTGGAGTTTCAGCTTCAGCATCAGTCCTTCCAATGAATATTCAGGACTGATTTCCTTTAGGACTGACTGGTTGGATCTTCCCAAGTTTGGAAAGGAATACATCAAGGCTATATATTGTCACCCTGCTTATTTAACATATGCAGAGTAAATCATGCAAAATGTTGGGCTGGATGAAGCACAAGCTGTAATTAAGATTGATGGGAGAAATGTCAATAACCTTATATATGCAGATAACACCACCCTTATGAAGAAGACCTAAAGAGCCTCTTGATAAAAGTGAAAGAGCAGAGTGAAAAAGTTGGCTTAAAGTTCAACATTCAGAAAATTAAGATCATGGCATCTACCCCCATCACCTTATGGCAAATAGATGGGGAAACAGTGACAAACTTTATTTTGGAGGGCTACAAAATTGCTGCAGATGGTGACTGCAGCCATGAAATTAAAAGACGCTTGCTCCTTAGAAGAAAAGCTATGATCAACCTGGACAGCATATTAAAAAGCCAAGACATTACTTTGCCAATAAAGGCCCGTCTAGTCAAAGCTATGGTTTTTCCAGTAGTCATGTATGGATGTGAAAGTTGGACTATAAAGAAAGCTGAGCACCAAAGAATAGATGCTTTTGGATTGTGATATTGGAAAAGATTCTTGAGAGTCCCTTGGATTGCAAGGAGATCCAACCAGTTAATAAAATGGACCACAGTATTAAAACATATGTATATACTGAGGTCACCTTACACTCTGATTTTAGTTTCTAAAAAAAAGTTTCTAAAATTCTCTGATATAAGGATCCAGGGATCCTTCGATAAATAGCTGATTCTAGAACTGATGAAGTAAATATAAACAATGAGCCTGGGATATCGTGTACTGCCAGCAAGTGAGAAAGTCAACAACAATAAGGAAATGAACAAACCCAGTGAAAGGGCATGCAAAAGGGACACAAGAGTCAATTAAATGAGCTCCCAAAGCTGAAACAATTAAAGCAAAGAAATAAATTGTATTAGAATATAATCTAAGTATAGAATAAATACCCATGAGTCTATAATGATTAAGTAGACGATTGAATAAATAAGTGTGGAAGAAAAGACAAATCTCCTGCAGAAGAATTCTTTGTAATCAATGTACACACCTTACCACCAAAAAGCTGGCAGGTAACTCCCACTTCTTAAGTATGACTATGCATAGTGACTTCCTTCCTAACATTACCATTTTGGAAAAGGAGAAAAAAACACTTTTAAGTGGAGAAACTTAACAACTACTACTCAGATGATTAAGGTTGATATCAACAATGATAGGCTATACCCTGAAAAATGAAAATGACCTTTTACCTTTGTGGTCTTCTTCCCCCAAACCCATAACCCCAGTCTGATCATGAACAAAAACATCAGACAGATCCAGTAGAAGGACATTCTTCAAAACACTTTAACAGTACACCTCAAAACTGTCAAGGTTATCAAAAACAAAAAAATTATGAGAAACTGTCACAGCCAAGGGAAACCTAAGGAGATTTGACAACTAAATGTAATGTGATATTCTGGGTGCAACTCTGGTACAGAAAAGATGATATTTAGGTAAGTACTAAGAAATGTGAATAAAGGCGAATTTAATGATAATCATATTTTTCATTAAATGTAACAACTGTCTTGTATTAATTATAAGGTGTTAATAATGGAAAACTGGGTGTGGGGTACATCAGAACTCTAAGCCATCTTCATAATTTTTCTGTAATTCTAAATGGCCTAAAAATTTTTAAATATATTACCAAAAAATTTTTTTAAAAAAGAAAAAAAATTAAAAGCTTACATGCAGTCCATTAGTATAATATCCTTGAAAGGACAGTAATATAGAAATAAGAGAGCAATTAGAAGTTGCCAGGAGGAAGGAAGGTGGCTGTGCCTCTAAAAGGGTATGACAAGAGATCACTGTGATGGAGTTATTCTATATGTTAGCTAAGATAGTAGTCACATGACCCTACACATGATAAAATTGTAAAACTAGTGAAAAGTGAATAATATTGGAGTATTATATACATGTTAATTTTCTAGCTATGAGAGTATCCTGTAATCATGCAAAGTGTTAATTGGCAGGAACTAGGTAAAAGGTTTACAGGAATAACTCTGTGTTATTTCTTAGAATTGTATGGGAATCTATAATCATCAATAAAGAGTTTAATTTAAATATTATTGTGCCATATAATCATGGCAGTAGATTTAATGGTGTACAATTGGGAAAGTGGGATAGAGATGCAAGATTGTGAAGATCTTTCTAGAGAGAGAGAATATCACTTGTAAAATGACCTGACATAGAAATTATGTTGCATTCATTGAACAAACATGAAAAAACAGCCCATGTAGCTTGAGTTTCTGAGTCTAGGATAGAGTAGTTCAATGTGGGATTGGTGGAAATAAATGGTGACCAACTTGTTGAGCCTTTTAGGGCACATCAAAATTTTGTTCTTAGTTTTAAGTGCCTTTGTAAGTCATGAAAGTGGGAAAGATTGTTTAGCATTAACTTTTCAGTCAATAGAGCAAGGGATAAATTTATATTTTAGAATTTCTGTGATACTTAGGAATTCTTATTCTTGTAAGATTAATTATATGTGCTTCTTGGCCAGATTTTTCTATATATATATACCACAGATCCATATCCTTACTGGATATTTGACATTGAGCTAATTACTCAGCCCTCATAAACAGCTTTTCACATTATATTTACACAGACTCGCCTACCTAGTGATCACCAAACCCTCATATGTATATGACTTGGACTAAACAAAATAATACATATGCAGCACTTAGTATAGTGTTTGGCACTTATTAAGCTTTACAAGACTGCTGTTAATTTTAGTTTTTCATAGACTTTTAAGAATTATACAACTAATATTGTTAATTATATAAAAGGACAAAAAAATGAAGATAAAATAAAATTTAAACTACTTGTTACAGCACCTTACATCCAAAATCACCCTTAAATGACCATGCATTAGTTAAACCTAATTATAATGAAAAAGGTGGATCATGGATGACAACCCTACAGTATCACTACTCTATCCTAGACTCAGAAACTCAAGCCACATGGGCTGCTTTTTCATGTTTGTTCAATGAATGGAGCATAATTTCTATGTCAGGTCATTTTACAAGTGATGTTCTCTCTCTCTAGAATGATCTTCACAATCTTGCATCTCCCAGAATAACACTTTTTTATGGATGCTATACATCCAAAACAAAGGAACACAAAATATTTGCTAAATGAATGGGGAGGTTAAACTTAATATATAATGGCTTTTATTTTCCCTGTGAAATAAGATTTATTCAACAAGGTTTATTCAATAAGGTTCAACAAAGAAAGGAGTGAAGGAAAGAGAGGATTTGAGTGGTGAATCTTCGAAATAACAGCTACAGAAATGTAAAAGATAGAGAACTGTGTAGCCAAATTAAGCTAGTAAGTAAAAGCAGGCAGAACAAGAATGGTGAGGGTAGAAGAAACAAGACACATGGGTTTTGATTAAGGAGTGTATTCCACATAAAAGGAAAGATGGAGCTGAGGTAGGGTAGACTGTAGATGCTTAAAAGAAAATACAGAAACACAGATAGTATTGATGTATATACAGAGCCATTATAATAGAACTAAGTGAAAGTGGAGAACATTAGAAAGCTGAAAATGGTATATTCAAATGGTTTGATACCTCATCTTGCAACAGGACAATGTTAAGATTCAGGTAAGGTCTTGGATTCATTTTGCTCACTTTATTATCTTCATATAATGTTCACTTTATTATCCTCATATATTATCTTCAATTATTTACCTTGTCTCACATATTATTAAATAAATTACTTGAATCTTAGCCAAGTTATAAATTAGAAACAACTAGTATGAACACAATAATTCTTTAGCTGCATATCTTTATGTTTATTTAATCAATTGAAGTTTTGAGAACATGTTTCATAATGTATAAATGTAGTTGTATAATGCCATTTTATCAAATATATAAATAAGTTAATGTAATGGGAATACATATCATATGTTTAAGAACTGGTTGTACAATCAGAACAGATTTGAGGTTAATACCGAAGAGGATAAAAGAGCAGGAGTCAGTAGGTTTAATTAGCTGAAAATGTAAACAGAATCCTCAATTAAAAGAGTTAAGCAACTAGCCACTTCCCTAGTGGCTCAGATGGTAAAGAATCCGCCTGCAGTGCGGGAGACCGGAGTTCGATCTCTCCGTTGGGAAGATCCCCTGGAGGAGGGCATGGCAACCCACTCCAATATTCTTGCCTGGAGAATTCCATGGACAGAGGAGCCTGGCGCTGCACAATGCGTGGGGTCGCAGAGTCCAAGGCGACTGAGCAACTAAGCACAGCACACAAGCAACCAGAAGGGGGAGCTCTCACACCCTGAGATGAAAGCAGAGCCCAACATGAAAAAAAATTCTTTACTGGCAAGTACCCAGCCAATGAAAAGCGATGGACTTTTTGTTAGTACCACTGAGAACTTTCTTTTCCTCTCAATAAAAATTTTCTCTTTCCCTTGCTGTGGGGGGACTTGCACGTGTCTTCATCATGGTTGCATATCCCTAGTTCTTTGCTGATCCCGAATAAAACCCATCTTTACTGGAGAAATATCTGGCTGCCTTTTGGACTCAGGTCAGCTTTAGACATTAATAAGAAAATAAATATTAGAGAAAAATTGAACTGTATATATAGAATAGTTACTGAAAAATGAACCTTATTTTAAATTTACCTGATATATTTATTTAGGAAACATTTATACTTTCTTTAATGATTAGAGAACAAAAGAAGTTATAAAAAGAAAAAAATTAATTTAATTTTGAAAGAAGGCGACCCTGGGCAATACAAACAAACAAAAAGACACATGCTCCTAAATAAATCACTTACCCTCTCTCCTCTGCTGAATCTTACTTTTCTTATTGGAAATGCAAATAATTTGTTTCTATTTCTAGCCTGATTTTTTTTCCCCAAAAGTTCTTGAAGGCAACACAGGAAATAGGTATGATAAAAATGATTTTAATATAAGAAAACTATGAATGTAGGGACAAAAGAAGAAACGCAATTAGATGAAGCCAAGAGAAATAATCCTACCCATGAGGAATATAGAGCCAAACTGAGCCAGTGTGCAGGATTATTAGGTTTTGTAAGTCATTGTCTATACAAATGCAAAGAATTATTTTTGTTACCAAACATGTGAAATAAGAAAGATCAGTGGCTTTGGTATGCAGAGAACTGATATTTCTTACATCAGCCCTAAAGTATCAGTATGACTTAAGCTTCCATTAATGCAAGAAAGAAGGGAAGGTTTTAGGAAGATGCCTTTAGTCTTTTTGTTCTCACGCACAAAAATGACACAATTCTTTAAAACAAAATGAAGGTTACTGATGTAGCAGATCATGTATAGAGAAAAGGGGTAGCAAGACCAAGGAAGCAGTGATGCCAACGGAGAAAGCCTTAAGTGGAATGGCCAGATAAGTCACCCGTTTGAAGGAAAAGAAATTTGTTGAAAGAGAGTGAGTCAGTCTTTGACACAGCTGGTCAAAGGAATAAACCACTTCTAAAGATATAATCACTGGCTATTCGTATAGAATTAATAAATAGAAAAAAAACTTTTCAAGTGGCTAAGATCCTTTACAGACTTTCGATAATGTATTATCAGACATTGCTTTTTTCATTTACTTTAACTCTTTATTTGTGATTGTGGTTTTCAGTCTATCTGCCCTCAGCTGGAGAAGGATGAGAGGCTTATGGAAGCTTCCTGAGGGAGAGACTGACTGAGGGGAAAACTGGGTCTTGTTCTGATGGGCAGGGCCATGCTCAGTAAATCTTTAATCCAATTTTCTATTGATGGGTGGGGCTGTGTTCCCTTCCTGTTATCTGACTTCAGGCCAAATATGGTGGAGGTAATGAAGATAATGGTAACCTTCAAAAGGTCCCATGCGTGCACTGCTACATTCAGTGCCCCCAACCTGCAGAAGGCCATCACCAACCCACGCCTCCACCAGAGACTCCTGGACACTCACAGGCAGGTCTGGGTCAGTCTCTTGTGGGGTCACTGCTCCTTTCTCCTGGGTCCTGGTACACGTGAGGTTCTGTTTGTGCCCTCCAAGTGTCTGTTTCCCCACTCCTGTGTAAGTTCTGGCCACTCTATGGTGGGGTTAATGGCAACCTCCTCCAAAAAGGCTTATGCCATAACCAGGTCTACTGCAAAAAGGCAAAATGGTTGTCTGAGGAGGCCTTACAAATAGCTATGAAAAGAAGAGAAGCAAAAGGCAAAAGAGAAAAGGAAACATATACCCATTTGAACGTAGAATTCCAAAGAAGAGCAAAGAGAGATAAAGACTTCCCAGTGATCAGTGCAAATAAATAGAGGAAAACAATAGATGGGAAAAAACTAGAGATCTCTTCAAGAAAATTAGAGATACCAAAGGAACATTTCATGCAAAGATGGGCACAATAAAGGACAGAAATGGTACAGACCTAACAGAAGCAGAAGATGTTAAGAAGAGGTGGCAAGAATACACAGAAGAACTGTACAAAAAAGATCTTCACAACCCAGATAATCATGATGGTGTGATCACTCACCTAGAGTCAGACATCCTGGAATGGGAAGTCAAGTGGCCCTTAGGAAGCATCACAATGAACAAAGCTAGTGAAGGTGATAGAATTCCAGTAGACCTATTTCAAATCCTAAAAGATGATGCTGTGGAAGTGCTGCATTCAATATGCCAGCAAATTTGGAAAACTCAGCAGTGGCTACAACAATGGTAAAAGTCAGTTTTCATTCCAATCCCAAAAAAAGGCAATGCCAAATACTGCTCAAACTACGGCAAAATCGCACTCATCTCACATGCTAGCAAAGTAATGCTCAAAATTCTCCAAGGTAGTTTTCAAAAGTACATGAACTGTGAACTTCCAGATGTTCAAGCCGGCTAGGAAAAGGCAGAGGAACCAGAGACCAAATTGCCAACATCTGTTGAGCCATTGAAAAAAGCAAAAGAGTAAAAGAGTTCCAGAAAAGCATCTACTTCTGATTTATTGACTGTGCCAAAGCCTTTGACTGTGTGAATCACAACAAACTGTGGAAAATTATGAAAGAGATGGAAATACCAGATCACCTGACCTGCCTCTTGAGAAATCTGTATACAAGTCAAGAAGCAACAGTCAGAACTGGACGTGGAACAACATATTGGTTCCAAATCAGGAAAGGAGTACATCAGAGCTGTATATTGTCAACCTGCTTATTTAATGTATTTGCAGAGTACATCATGAGAAATGCCGGGCTGGATGAAGCACAAGCTGGAATCAAGATTGCCAAGAGAAATATCAATAACCTCAGATATGCAGATGATACCACCCTTATGGCAGAAAGCGAAGACGAACAAAAAAGCCTCTTGATGAAAGTGAAAGAGGAGAGTGAAAAAATTGGCTTAAAGTTCAATATTCAGAAAACTAAGATCATGACATCTGGTCCCATCACTTCATGGCACATAGATAGGGAAACAGTGACAGACTTTATTTTTGGGGGCTCCAAAATCACTGCAGATGGTGATTGCAGCCATGAAATTAAAAGATGCTTGCTCCTTGGAAGAAAAATTATGACCAAACTTGACAGCATATTAAAAAGTAGAGGTATTACTTTGCCAACAAAGGTCTGTCTAGGCAAAGCTATGGTTTTTCCAGTAGTCATGTATGGATGTGAGAGTTGGACTGTGAAGAAAGCTGAGCACTGAAGAACTGAAGCTTTTGAATTGTGGTGTTGGAGAAGACTCTTGAGAGTCCCTTGGACAGCAAGGAGATCCAACCAGTCCATCCTAAAGGAAATCAGTCCTGAATATTCATTGGAAGGACTGATATTAAAGCTGAAACTATAATACTTTGGCCATGTGATGCGAAGAACTGACTCATTTGAAAAGACCCTGATGCTGGGAAATACTGAAGTCAGGAAGAGAAGGGGACGACACAGGATGAGATGGTTGAATGGCATCACCAACTCAATGGACATGAGTTTGAGTAAACTCGGGGAGTTGGTGATGAACAGGAAGGCCTGGCGTGCTATAGTCTTTGGGGTTGCAAAGAGTTGGACATGACCAAGTGACTGAACTGAACTGAACTAACTCTTTATTGAGATTGAATTTTATGTCCCTATTTTTCACCATAATTTTTACATAAAACAGTGTGTAGCACACAAATATAATTAAGTTATATGCATTTCTTGGTATCTTCAGAAATGATGCCTGTAGCCAGAAAATAAAAAGTTTAGTTATCATTACTATCATTTTTGATATTACTTATTCATACAGTTGAACATAAAAAAAAAAAAAGATCTTAAAACACAGTCTATAAAGATGTGACAGTTTTAAATTTTTAAATCTAAAAATAACATTTAATAAAATGTTTTTATTACTTTTTTCTCTTTTGACATGTAATAAACAATTTTGTCCAGTTATATAAGTGTATGCTCAGTCTCTCAGTCAAGTCCAACTCTTTGCGAACCCATGGACTGTAGCCCAACAGGCTCCTCTTCCATGGGATTTTCCAGGCAAGGGTACTGGATGGGTTGCCATTTTCTTCTCCAGGGGTCTTCCTGACCCAGAGAGCAAACCCGTGAGTCTTGCATCTCCTGCATTAACAGGAGGATTATTTACTAACTACACAACCTGGGAATCATTTATTTACCATTACTTATAGTTATATTTTACTTAACTTTGCTATCCATTTATTATTATTTAAAAGTACATTATCAATGAGCTCCACTAAAGCATTTTTCTATAGCTATTTGTCTTTTTGTGAACTTGTAATCTTACTGTGAACATTATTTGAAGGAGCTAACCTCTGGAAATGTTCTCAGATATTTTGCCACAGTTTTCTCTCTTTCCACTGATTGTACATTAAAAAATAAAACTACCAGTCCACGTTTGATGCACGATACTGGATGCTTGGGGCTGGTGCACTGGGACGACCCAGAGGGATGGAATGGGGAGGGATGGAATGGGGAGGGATGGAATGGGGAGGGAGGAGGGAGGAGGGTTCAGGATGGGGAACACATGTATACCTGTGGCGGATTCATTTTGATATTTGGCAAAACTAATACAATTATGTAAAGTTTAAAAATAAAATTAAATTTAAAAAAAAAATTAAAAAAAAAAATAAAACTACCAATTCTTAAAACATTTCCCAAATGTAGCCAGTTGATGTCTCTCTTAGACTCATCCAACCAATACAAAGAGGCCCTTTCTCCTCCTTGAGTTGGAACTCACCATACAATGCAACACTGTTTGGGACATTAAGCTATAATGTTACTTGGTACTTGTCCCTTGAGGTACTGTCAGTAAAATTTAGACAGACTGCTAAATGTTGACATGACCAATATACAAGGGGAGAAAATAATATCAATAGTTCTTTTATCTTTTTAGGGGGTATTCTGCCTGGTTCAAGAGTAAAACTATTAGATATAGTAAGGCTGAATGGTTTAAAGTAATGGCAACTAAAAGCAAAAAAAAAGATGTACTTCACATCTGTGAAGAAATAAACAATAGATTTATTAAGCAAATATAACAAATACCAATAATATATTCAGCATTGTGCAATATTTGTGTACCAACAGATCAGGTAAGCTCTAAATTTACTAAATTCTGATTTATCACATTATGAAAAAAAAATCATGAGGATTTAAAGTAAATCTATAATTAACTGTATGCAAAATATGGTATTTAGAATTTAATGGTGTATTCAACCTTTTCAATTCACATGGAGTTTATTTTTCAATTTTTTGAAAATGGTATACAATTTTTAAAAGTTGCTTTCCACTTTCGATTCTTATAAAATATTGGCAGTAGCCCCTGTGTTGTACAGTACAGCCTATCTTACACCAGTGGTTTGTCCCTCCCATGCTCCCTCCCCTGTATTGCCCTCCCCACCCTCCCAACTGATAACTACTACTCTGTTCTCTATATCTGTAAATCTGCTTCTTTTTGTTTTATTCACTAGTTTATTGAGATTTAGATTCCACATATATGTGAAATCATACAGTATTTGTCTTTCTCTGTCTGACTTATTTTACTTAGCATAATGCCATCCAAGTCCCTCCATGTTGCTGTAGATGCTATAATTTCATTCTTTTATGGCTGGTGGATTCTTTACTGCTGTGCCATTTTTAATTATTTTCCAAAGAGAACTTATTATATCCTTTAACTCATGTGCTTTTCATTAAAATTTTGTTTTATAGCTAAAATTTACTTCATCCAGCCCCATCATTTTATAAGAAAAGTATTTATAAATATAGTTTCAATATGATGCTATAAATTGAATAGGTAATATATACTTACAGAAAATATTAAATAACTTTGGTTTATTTATTGGTTGACTTTCCTCCCATTACTATCTTCCATTTCTCCAGTTTCTCTATTCATGGATAGGCTTTGATACTTATTTTTTGCATTACGAAGGTATTAGATGCATTTTAAGCATATTTAACTTCCTTTTGAATGCAAATGATAGAATACCACCTAGTAGGAAAATAAAACTAACAAGTTGTACAAAGACCCAGGTAAATCCAAATCTTCACTTTTTCTGTGCATACAGCTGAGCATCTACAACATGGCTGGAGAGAAACATACAATCATACTCATTAGCCTCACTTTTCCGTTAACTGTACTTGGCATAATTTTGCCTTAGTCCAGTCACTTTCTCAGTCCTCAAGATGAGTATTTAATCCTTGTTCCTGCTCCATAGATTTCCAAAACTGTGTCCTTCACACTCAGCTTATGACCTTGTTTCTGTTTCACTGAGAGAGCAAAAATAATGAGAGGAGAGTTTCCCACCTTTAATAGCCCTGTGCTCTGCCTTCTTTCCTATTAGTGTAGGTGAGTTTGCTGCACTCCCAGCAAGTATCAATTACTCATTTGTGAGTAGATAACATCCTCTCTTGTCTACATGTCTACATGATCTAAAATCTGGCAAATCTTTTCTTTTTCTAGTATGTCACTAATTGTTCCCTCTCTATTGAATTATTTTCATATTTCTGTTGTTTAAAATAATTGTATAAACAACCAACCTCGCTTGATCCAGGTTCCACTTTAATTGTTGCCTCGTTTGTCTCCTTCATTTGCAACAAAATTATTTGTCACCAAGTTTACCCTTCTCTTCTGTCTTGAATATAATTATATATGGTAAATATAATTATATTTCTTACTATATTATATAATATAAATTAATATGATATATAATTAGAATCAGTGTAGATTGGAAATGAAAACATTTCTAACATCGGGTTGATTTGCTATAATAATCATTCTACTTAGGTATTTTATATCCTTGATTATAATTTGGTATTTATTTGATATTTCTTCAGTGGAGAAGCAAACCAATACCTGTTATTCTTACATTTTCTGAAGGTTTTGCTTCATGGTGTTTGATGCTGAGTTCTTTTCTCAAAGTTATTCATAACTGATGCTTGTAACTATCTGTCATACTGTATTAGTTTGCTAGCATTACCATAATAAAGTACTGTAGTACTTTAATGTACTTTAATGGTGGACTAAACAGACAAAATTAATTTTCCCACAGTTCTGGAGGCTATGACTTTGAGATCAAAATGTCAGGAGAGCTCATTTCTGCTGAGGCCTCTCTCCTTGGCTTGCAGAAGGCCACCCTCTCCTTCTGTCTTCATTTCTTTCCTGCCTATCTGCGTTTTTATCTCCTCTTAAAAGGAAACCAGTCATATTGGATCACTCACCTGATATCAATCAACCTGAAATACCTCTTTAAAAGTCATATCTCAGGGATAAATGGGAGTTTAGGGATTAATATATACACATACTATACTATATATGTAATAGATAACCAACAAAGACCTACTGTATAGCACAGGGGACTATACTCAATATTTTGTAATAACCTATATGGGGAAAGTATCTGAAAAAGGATATATATCCTTTTCAAATTCTTTATATATATATATATATATATATATGCTGCTAAGTCGCTTCAGTCGTGTCCAACTCTGTGCGACCCCATAGACGGCAGCCCACCAGGCTCCCCGTCCCTGGGATCCTCCAGGCAAGAACACTGGAGTGGGTTGCCATTTCTTTCTCCAATGCATGAAAGTGAAAAGTGAAAGTAAAGCCGCCTAGTCGTGTTCCACTCTTCGCGACCCCATGGACTGCACCCCATCAGGCTCCTCCATCCATGGGATTTTCTAGGCAAGAGTACTGGAGTGGGGCACCATCGCCTTCTCCGATATATATATATATATAAAAAGATTATATATTTTTCATATATATATAAAAAGATTATATATTTTTCATATATATACATATATATATATCATTGCTTTACTGTATGCCTGAAACTAACACAACATTATAAATCAAGTATACTTCAATTTAAAAATAGCTTTTGCTCTAACACAAAAAAAATCCCTGGCTACAAATGACAGTCAAATTCTGAGGTAGTGGGGGAATTTTGGGGGACAGAATTCAGTCTTTTAATAAGTGAAATCTTTCTTCTTTGTTTGTTTAATTTAATCATAAAATTCACTTTGTACATGTTAAGATCTCATATTTTCCTGCATTTTGGAGCCATTTTTTAAGCTATACTATGTAACTTATTTTCAAAAGTAGGCTATTATTTTTTTCCCTGATTATAAAAACCTAGTGTCATGTTATAGAGAACTGGAAAATATATAAAACTAAAATTATGATGACAATATTATCCATAATTCCAGAAATATATTAGTGTTAAACACTTTGTTTCATATAAACTCACATGTGCATGTACACATACAAAAACAAATTGAAATCAGTGAAAATTCAGTCTTATTTCATATTCTTTTTCAGTTACTGGTAGCAATCATCCCTATGGTTGTTTTTTTTAAAAAATCATTATTAATAATGAATAGCATTCTTCTATATGACAATAATCTTCTTGATAATTTAGACTTTCTACTTGCACATTGAATAAACATGACTCATGGCTTTTCTCAGAACTCTCAGTAATAAAAATACCTACAGCACTGTATTCTTTGTAAAATACTGCCCTACCATGATAATTATTATGTCCAGTGCCATGTAATATCAAGTCTAAAGTTGTTTGAATATTAACTGAGGGGCTTTCTCAGTAAGTAATGAAATTATAATATTCCTTTTTCTTCTACCTTTTCTAATCTAAGCTTCTAGTTCTCTTTTTTCATAATGATTATCATGGCTTCTGGCCAGTTCATGGGAAAATGTGTTGAATGGGGCTTCATACCACCTCTGGGCTCTCCCCTGAGGTTTTCTTTAGTTAGATGAATACATTCTTTTCTGCAAGTCACTTATACCATCCTCAGAAGCTAGGAATTCAGCATTTCACTTCCAGTTCCTCCTTTGCTAAAGCCTATTTGCTCCTTTTGATGGTTTATAGCACAAATTAGAAATGTAGTAACCTCCGCCAAATTTATTTTTTCATGTGCTTCATAGATAACTTTGAGATTCTTTGCATGGACACTCTCTGTGAGTGAAGGCTGATCCAAAACCATTAGAGAGTCTGTTCCTAAAGTATCTGGCAAGTGTGCCATTTTAGCTCTGGATTTCTATAGGTAGAAAAAAAAACACACACACACACAAATCAAACTGTTACGTGCAAATAATCTTGAGGAAGCTCTACCCTTTTTACTTAAGGTTAGAAGAAGTCACAACCTATCCTTCCTGGTAAGTGGACTGGAACTTCAGAATATCAACATCTCTCTCTCTCAAAAAAAGCAAAAAACCTAAAAACATTCTCCTTATGAATTAAATCTCTCTCATCCATGTTTATGACCTTTTTGATTATGTGGTAGTGGTGACTGTGGGCATAATAATAGAAAAAATATGACAGGAAATAAATTTTAGCTGTGTATGTAATATAAGCATTTAGTGGAAACAGAAATAAATGTGACAAAATGCTAACAGCAGTTAATACAGGAGGATGGATTATATGCGTTCATAATTTAGTCTGTTCTTGAGTTCACTTTAAAATTTTCTCAATAAGATAGAAATAAAATGTTGTTAGTTCAGGTCAGCATTTCTCTTGCCAACCTATATGTTATTTGAAAATAGTTTTAAAATGGTCTTTATCCCCATCCTAAGCTCATTATCTTAGTAACATAAAATAGAGTTTGCAACAGTAAGTCTTATTATTAAAAAATTATATAGAGGATTTTTTTTATGTTTTCTGTATTATTTTTCTTCTTCTTAAAACTTAAACTGAAAGAATAAAAGACAACATGATCCCTACACCTTCTACTCCTTATTCTGTATAATATTCCAAGGCATTGAAAATGTCATGTAAACTCTTTTTGGCAGTGTCATTCTATCCCACTTTAATTCATAAGACTGGAATTAAGTTGTGCGTGCATGCTCATTTGTTTCAGTCGTGTCTGATTCTTTGTGACCCCATGAACTGTAGCCCACCAGGCTCCTCAGTCCATGGGATTCTTCAGGCAAGAATACTGGAGTGGGTTGCCATTCCCTTCTCAGGGGCTCTTTCTGAACCATGGATTGAACTCACACCTCTTACTGTCTTCTGCATTGGCAGGAGGGCTCTTTACCACTGGCACCACCTGACAAGCCCCAAATAAAGTCAGCACATTTCTAAAACACTGGCACGTTTTTCACCACACCCTGGGATAAACTGACCTAATTATGTTATTTTATGCCACGCTAGTCTAATATTTATTTTATTCAAAAATTATAATAATTGAGCACCTACACTGTACCTAACACTATTCAATATATGAGAATAGAGCAGTAAAACCAATATAAATTAAACTAATTAAAGCTAGAAATCATACAATCTAACAATTAATATGAGGTCCTCCTTAGAGTTGGGTAGTTAGATCAAAGATATTTGACAATAATATTAAAACTTAGCTGCAAAAATTGTATTTCAAGGGCACTATTATATTTCCTGGGAGAGGTGACCTTTGACAGAACCATATTTCTGGATAGATAATGCACTTAAATAGGAGGATAAGAACTCAGATATCAGGAACATCTATGGGCTATTATAGACATAACTTGTGGAGGAGGGGGAATTTGCAGGGGATGGGTTTCAAGGGCTGGAGAGCAGAGATTCATGAAGCAGGACTAACAGACTTATTGATTCAATACTGAGAAGATGACATGTTTTCCCATTTAAATAATGTAAAATGTATTTCTTAATCTGACTCTGTCAAATACACACAACATAAAAGTACCAAGTCCTGACCAATTTTACTAGTAAAGATACCAAGGAGTTACTTTTAGATTCAGAGACTTTATAGAGAAAAAAGTGAACAAAATTGCCAGCTCCCATGGACTTTGTCCCAACAGCAAAAAGGATGACACTGAAACAAAAGGGGCCGGTTGAGGACAACATGAGTAGTGGGAGCCAATTCTTTACTGCAGCTGAGTAGTTCTGTTTTGAAGCTTTATTGTGACTGTGGAGTTACAGAAGCCTGCTATCTCATTAGAACCCAGAAGGTGATGAGAAACAGTCTCATGATAACCCCCAGGGGAGATGGAGGGGAATGAGTAGGAGATGCCTTATAGAAGTTCTTTCTTTCAGGCAGCTGCCAATACTCAGATTCGCTCTAAATATATGCAACTTTGCCATGGTATCATGTGAAAGTGAAAGACACGCTCAGTCGTGTCTGACTCTGCAACGCAATGGACTATACAGAGCATAGAATTCTCCAGGCCAGAATACTATAGTGGATAGCTGTTCCCTTCTCCAGGGGATCTTCCCAAACCAGGGATCAAGCCCAGGTCTCCCATATTACAGGCAGATTCTTTACCGGCTGAGCCACAAGATAAGTTGGGTATCATGTGGCATGGCCAAAAATTTTGGAAAACATCAAAAATACTTAATGTGCTGCTTTTTCATTTTTGTCTACAGATTTTCTAATGTGCTATTTAAGAGAAATTGGATCAACTATCACTGTGTGTGCTGTCAATTTTAAACATCTTTCAGATAATCTAAAATATACTGTATAAAATAGCATTTTTCCTAGGTCTCCACTTTATTAAATGTCATTTGTAATGGACTACCCTCACTCATTATTCTGAAAGATCTGTTTTACCCAAATGTAACTGAATATTAGAGCTTCCTTGGTGACTCAAGAATCTACCTGCAATTTAGGAAACATGGGTTTGATCCCTGGCTTCGGAAAATCCCCTGAAGAAGAAAATGACAACTCATTCCAGTACTCTTGCCTGAGAAATCCCATAGATAGAGGAGCCTGGCAGGCCACAGTCCATAGTCTTGCAAAGAGTCAGGCGTGACTTAGTAACTGAGCACACACAACTGAATAGTAGAATCCACTTCAGGATCACCTTTTGAAAGCTTGTCCAACTAAGTAACAGATATCTCTGGCCCACCGTATTATTTGTGTTTCCATTACTATGCTTCAAATGTAATTCCCCCAAAATGGCTAGTGCAACCCCCAATAAGTAGTTTTTCTTTATGTAAATGATGTTTAGCTAGTCTGATTAGCCAACACTTTATGTTTTACCTCTTTTTAAAGAATAAATAGCTTTGCAAAGTTTAAAGTATAACCAAGACTGGTTATTCATCATAGATTTTAGTGCCTGTAGTCTAGTAGTTACTGCTACACTTTTTAAAAGGGTTTAAACCTAAGTAAAATTGAATCATGCAATTATACACAATGCATATTGTAAGGACAGCTAATGGACTCTATCATTTTGGTGCTAACAGCTGTTTTCCCCTCATACATTCTATTCTTAGACTCTATCCACACTACCAACCAAAATAAAACAGGAAGTTAGAGGAGAAAAATAGAATAGAAACATTCTCTTAGTCTTTTAAAACCAGGACCATTGTCTCTGGTTTTAAATGACCAAATAATTCAGGTGTATTTTAAAAAATCTTCTTGTTTCTTGCAGAGAGGAAGAGAGAGAGCAGGAGGAGGAGGAGAAAGAGGAGTAGAAGGAGAAGAAGAGAGAGAAGAGGGCAAAAATAACTAGCACATTAAGGAAGATAAGTCAGATTTAATGATGCAATTCTAATATTTGTTAAAGAACTTAAATATTGTAAGAGAAGCTGAAGTCCCTGGAGTAACTTTTCAATCCCTTTTCTCACCTTTACTCCACTAAAGTGAATATTGCATCAGTTTTTGTGATACTACTGCTCTTGCTAGCATAAGTTAACCATGTAAGTATTAATAAATTTTTTGTGTATTGGTTATATTTATAGTTTTATAATGTTACAAATACCTTCATTAAAATAAGCATTGATAAAGCTCCCTTTTACTTTCCTTCTTTTTCAAAGTTTTTGTTGATCTTGGCTTTTTTTTTTTTTTTTCAGTTTTGTATACATTTTAGTAAGAGTTTGATGAAATTCTAAGAAATACAACAAATGGCTAGTTTGATTGGCCAGAAATGGGATTTACAGTATGGATTGTGCCACCCACAAGCACTATATATATCTTCATTTATTTAGCATTCTTTTTTTTTTCTAAAGTTTTGTAAGCTTTTTTCCATAAATATGTTGCACTTCTTTTGCTAAATTTATTCATTTATAACATAATATTTCTTACTACAGAGATTTATTTTTAACTAAATTTCTTCTAATTTTTCCTTTATTTTCTCCTAATTATACTTGTAGTAAATTTGAATATTGTAATATTATCCCCAAACGCCTTTTAAAAAAACTAGTAAGTCCACATATCAGGAAAAAGGAAAAGATATACTCATTGCTATGCTATGCTATGCTAAGTCACTTCAGTCGTGTCTGACTCTGTGTGACCCCATAGACGGCAGCCACCAGGCTCCCCCGTCCCTGGGATTCTCCAGGCTAGAACACTGGAGTGGGTTGCCATTTCCTTCTCCAATGCATGCAAGTGAAAAGTGAAAGCGAAGTCGCTTAGTCGTGTCCGACTCCTAGCGACCCCATGGACTGTAGCCCACCAGGTTCCTCCATCCATGGGATTTTCCAGGCAAGAGTACTGGAGTGGGGTGCCATTGCCTTCTCTGGATATACTCATTACATCTTTTTAAAATGAAGCAACGAGAATACCCACAAATCTCAAAATAAGAATGAGGTTAACCAAACCACCAAAGCAGCAGCAATAGAACAACAGCTGATGGTGGGAAAAGCAGAGTGAAAATAAAATACAAAATTAACCTTTAATCATGTAAATACTCTCCCTCCCCAAAATAACCGCAAACTTATTATCACTTATTGTAGTGTATTCCACCCTGACCAGTGAAACTGAGAAAATTCCTCACAGAGGCAATGCAAAGTGTATGAGCAGATATAGAAGATTAAATATTGCTATTTCAGCATATCCTACTGACAATTTCAGATATATTAAGCTAAACTTCTTTTAGAAAATGGCTCACACAGAAACCAAATACTAATTACAAAATTGAAAATGAGCAGGACAAAACCTCCAGATCCTCAGTTCATATAGCATAGGAGGGTAACCCAGGTTGCAAATGCTTGTAAAAGCCATGAAGTTTGAAAATGTGCCCCAGCTATTTTCCCTGGAAAACTTTCATCATTTAAGCATCAGATCAGATCAGTCACTCAGTCAAGTCCAACTCTTTGCGACCCCATGAATCCCAGCACGCCAGGCCTCCCTGTCCATCACCAACTCCTGGAGTTCACTGAGACTCACGTCCATCAAGTCAGTGATGCCATCCAGCCATCTCATCCTCTGTCGTCCCCTTCTCCTCCTGCCCCCAATCCCTCCCAGCATCAGAGTCTTTTCCAATGAGACATCTCTTCGCATGAGGTGGCCAAAGTACTGGAGTTTCAGCTTCAGCATCATTCCTTCCAAAGAAATCCCAGGGCTGATCCTTTAGAATGGACTGGTTGGATCTCCTTGCAGTCCAAGGGACTCTCAAGAGTCTTCTCCAACACCACAGTTCAAAAGCATCAATGCTTCGGTGCTCAGCCTTCTTCACAGTCCAACTCTCACATCCATACATGACCACGGGAAAAACCATAGCCTTGACCAGACGGATCTTTGTTGGCAAAGTAATGTCTCTGCTTTTGAATATGCTATCTAGGTTGATCCTAACTTTCCTTTCAAGGAGTAAGCGTCTTTTAATTTCATGGCTGCAGTCACCATCTGTAGTGATTTTGGAGTCCAGAAAAATAAAGTCTGACACTGTTTCCACTGTTTCCCCATCTATTTCCCATGAAGTGGTGGGACCGCATGCCATGATCTTCATTTTCTGAATGTTGAGCTTTAAGCCAACTTTTGCACCCTCCACTTTTGCTTTCATCAAGAGGCTTTTGAGTTCCTCTTCACTTTCTGCCATAAGGGTGGTGTCATCTGCATATCTGAGGTTATTGGTATTTCTCCCAGCAATCTTGATTCCAGTTTGTGTTTCTTCCAGTCCAGCGTTTTTCATGATGTACTCTGCATATAAGTTAAATAAACAGGGTGACAATATACAGCCTTTACGAACCCCATTTCCTATTTGGAACCAGTCTGTTGTTCCATGTCCAGTTCTAACTGTTGTTTCCTGACCTGCATACAGATTTCTCAAGAGGCAGATCAGGTGGTCTGGTATTCCCATCTCTTGAAGAATTTTCCACAGTTTATTGTGATCCACACAGTCAAAGGCTTTGGCATAGTCAATAAAGCAGAAATAGATGTTTTTCTGGAACTCTCTTGCTTTTTCTATGATCCAGCGGATGTTGGCAATTTGATCTCTGGTTCCTCTGCCTTTTCTAAAACCAGCTTGAACATCAGGAAGTTCACAGTTCACATACTGTTGAAGCCTGGCTTGGAGAATTTTGAGCATTAGTTTACCAGCGTGTGAGATGAGTGCAATTGTGCGGTAGCTTGAGCATTCTTTGGCATTGCCTTTCTTAGGGATTGGAATGAAAACTGCCCTTTTCCAGTCCTGTGGCCACTGCTAAGTTTTCCAAATTTGCTGGCATAGTGAGTGCAGCACTTTCACAGCATCATCTTTCAGGATTTGGAATAGCTCAACTGGAATTCCATCACCTCCACTATCTTTGTTCATAGTGATGCTTTCTAAGACCCACTTGACTTCACCTTCCAGGATGTCTGGCTCTAGGTCAGTGATTACACCATCGTGATCATCTGGGTCGTGAAGATCTTTTTTGTACAGTTCCTCTGTGTATTCTTGCCATCTCTTCTTAATATCTTCTGCATCTGTTAGGTCCATACCATTTCCGTCCTTTATCGAGCTCATCTTTGCATGAAATGTTCCTTTGGTATCTCTGATTTTCTTGAAGAGATCCATAGGATACCACAAATAAATAAAACAAAACCCAAGCCTATGCCAGTGCATTCCAAGATTAAAAGATAAAAATAAATCAGATGTTTATATAAATAATGAGAAAACACCAGAAATAAATGGCAACAAAGAGATAAACAGGTAAAACAATAATCTACTTATACAAGTAGGAAAAATAAATTTTTAAAACTTGTGCAAGCCATGGAAGATCAGCTAAAATTAGATATATAGTAGCTCAGAAATATATGTATAGGAATCCAGAAGACCTCTCAGATATCAGGAAAGAGATATGGTGCGGGGTATTTGTGGGAGGAAACAAAGCAGAAGATACAGTAGAGGGAAAAAAAGAGCAAGGGGGAAACAAAAGATGGAAAAGACAAATATATAACAATATTAGAGTAATAAGAAAAACTGAGCAGAGTAGAGAATAACAGGTAACAGATCCATAATCCCATCTGTATCAACCAAAGAACACAGACCCCCGAAAATGGAAACAATAGTGGAATTTTTTGCATATTTTATAAAATAGTTTCCAAGTTTCTTTGCATAAGCGTTTGTGTTAAATTTTGTTTTTTTTTACCAGTAGTATGTGAGACAGTCTCTTCCTATTTTAAAGTCTTATCTGATGGGAAAAACATATTATTTTAATTTTTATTTCTTGATTAATAAAACTGGAAATAATTTATGTAGTCATTCATTTTCCTCCCTTTATCTCTTCTATCTACTTTACAGATAATGTGTCTTCTTTAATTAAGATTTTATTTTTTAGAGCATTTTTATATTCACAAATAATTGAGAGGAAGGTACAAAGATTTCTCATATATCCCTCACCTCCACAAGTGACTGACCTCCCATCTTATCAACATTCCCCACCAGAGTGGTATATTTGTTACAACTGATGAACCTTACATTGACACATCCTAATCACCTAAAATCACTATGTGCTTTATAGTTCACATTAAGAGTCACTCTCTGGGCTGTTCATTCTATGGATTTTGATAAATGTATTTGCTATCATACAGATAGCAAATACATATCATCATATGATATCATAGAGATGCCCTAAAAAAAAAATAGTTTTCAAGATGCTGAACATTAGGCCATATAAAATGGTGATAGTCTGAAAGAAGGACAGAAAGCCTTCGAGCCTTGCATTTATCTCAGTTTGTTGCCTTGAGAAAGGCTTCAAGCATAGTTCAGAATCCTGGCACACTCCCTAAGTTGAGGAACCTGAGAAGAGCCCTTAAGGAGAACTGCTACTGCTGCTAAGTAGCTTCAGTCGTGTCCGACTCTGCGCGACCCTATAGACGGAAGCCCACCAGGCTCCCCCGTCCCTGGGATTCTCCAGGCAAGAACACTGGAATGGGTTGCCATTTCCTTCTCCAATGCATGAAAGTGAAAAGCAAAAGGGAAGTCGCTCAGTCGTGTCCGACTCTTAGTGACCTGGACTGCAGCCTACCAGGCTCCGCTGCCCATGGGATTTTCCACGCAAGAGTACTGGAGTGGGGTGCCATTGCCTTCTCCCTTAAGGAGAACTAAGTGGCTATAATTTACAATAGAAAGTACTGGAGAGGAGAAAAGTGCACAAAATTCTGAATATCTGCGGAGTCTCCCCTGAGTATTCAACAAAGTACTGAGCAACCTGAGGATGTGGGGGGAAAACATTAGACAAGATTAGAGAGGACAGTTCCCAGTGCTTTAACAGGGCTTGAATACTACCTGTTTCTATCTGCCAGACTGAAAAAGCTCAAGAGTTATAAAGCACCACATTGAATACTCAGGAGAGTTTTGCCTCAGTAATGGGGAACGATTAACCCACTACTCAGCACTGTTCAGGAAACACCTAAAAAGAAATCATAAAAGCAAGACCAAAATTAATCCAACCATTTTTAGGTAACTAAATGAGGCAGTTCGGTTTTGCCTTCTAGAACAAAGATACAGGGTATTTTAGGAAATCAAACCATACAGCACAATTTGAATGTAGAAATCAAAATGTTTGGCATCCAAACATAGAACTAGGATAGGAAAACATGACTTTTAATGAGGGAAAAAATAATTATTATAAGCTGACAGATACTGACAAATTTTAGAATTTGTAAAAAAAAAGGGGGGGGCATTAAAGCCATTAGCATAGCTGTAATTCATATGTTAAAAAAATCAAAATTCTCAAGATAAAATCTTAATATCTGAAATGAAATTATACACTGAATGATATTAATGTAAGATTATACATTGCAGTAGAAAAGATATGTGGATTTGAAGACAAAACAATAGAAACTACAAAATGAAACAGGAAAGAAAGATTACCTACAAAAAGTACAGTTAACATTATCCTTAATATTAAAAATGCTTTCACCCTAAGGTTGGACCTAGACAAGTATATCTGCTTTCCCTCCATCTATTCAGCATTGAATTCATAGTTCTCGCTAGTACAATAAAGAAAGAAAGAAAAAGAAAGAAAACTAGACTGGAAAGGAACATATAACATTTTTCTTATCCACAGACTTCACCACAGGTTTATTTTTGAATATTTATCTTGTATCCAGCAATCTTGGTGAAGTCTAATTTTAACAATCTGTTTTTTTCAAATGAATTTTCATATTGGTAATAGGTTTTATGAGAATTCTTTTTTCCTCCTTTGTAAAGCTAATGCCCCATATTTCATTTCCTTTTCTTTCTTTTTTTTTTTTTTTTTTCTCCACTGGCTAGAACTCTGAGAAGCTTTTTAAAAAAATCTTATTTTGTTCCTGTGTTCAAAAGAGATAGATCTTATTATGTTTTAAGTATTATTCTTTCAAATAAAATGTGCTACTTTATCAAAATCTCCCTTTCTATTTAAAGAGGTAAACTTATATTTGGGCTATTTCAATCATTTTATTTTGTGTTTTGTATTTCTACTCATTGTATTCATTATCCTGGCTTTCATTCCATTTTTGACTTCTCTAAAATTAATAGAACATTTTATATTACCTTTCCCCTTTACAATTTCAGATGTTACATAGCCCATATTTTGTGTATTTATACCTAACATTTTTTACCTCTTATCTTTATAGATCATTCTTAATTTTACAAAGCAATGAATTTTCTCGAAGTGAGCATGGCATTCTTAATCATTCTCCAGGATAGGCAGAAGTTCACAAACATCCAAGAAATCTCTGGTGCTCCCTGCCAGTCACTATCACTAGCTACATAAGCTTCCTCTACGGGCTTCCCAGGTGGTGCTAGTAGTAAAAACTCGCCTCCCAGTCCTGGAGATGTAAGAGACGCAAGTTCGAATCCTGGGTCGGGAAGATCCCCTGGAGGAGGAAATGGCAACCCACTCCAGTATTCTTGCCTGAAGAATCCCATGGACAGAGGAGCCTGGTGGGCTACAGTTCATAGAGTCGCAGAGAGTTAGACATGACTGAAGTGACTTAGCACATGGCATATTAGGTGATTTCTTTAGATCTTTCTCCCAGTTCACCAATTCTCTATTTAGCTCTATGTAATCTTGAGTCTTTCAACTGAGTTTTCAGTTCAGTCATCATATATATATTACTTCAGGTTCTATTTCTTTTTCAAATTTTTATTTTCTTTCTTAGCTTTTCAAAAATGTTAAGCATATATTTGGTAGTTTCCTTCTGATTCTTGCATCTACTATAAACACTCATAAAAGGCTCACTTCTCATGTTTCAAATTTTAAGAGGTAAATTTCATCAAACATTTTTTCATATCTGATTACATTATTTCAGTCTCCCTATTTCTGACAAAGTTGAGTCGTTTTTAATGCCCTTGGAAAAAATCGTAGGTAAATATAAATTTGAAAGCTAAGTATTGTTTGTTTTTTTTTTAATCACGGAGTTTTGATTTTTCCCAGCACATTTTCTCTCTTTATACCAAAGACTAGACAGAACAGAAATTTTATGTCCACATTTTTTCTTTATGGGTAGTTTTTTTAGTTCACTTTTAATGGATGAAGAATCTCTGTGAAAGAATTTTCAAGACTAGAAAGTAGGGCTTAACTAACTTGAACAGCCACAGGCCATCTCCCTATCATTTTGTATGGATTTAAAGTCTAGGCTTCAGCCTTCAAACCCTGTGTAGAGGATAAAATCATTATGGATTATAGAGTCATAAATTCACAACATATTGATTTTTATTATTTTCTGTGCTCCTTAAACCTTTCCTTTTATTCCTTTGTGTTTGATTACATATTATTTTTAGAGTTTCATTTTATCTATGATCTCATGTTTGTAACAGAAGGAAAATTATCTGACTCAGCTTAGGACATTCATTGTGCTTTTCAAATAAGTTGTCCTAATAAGCAGCTGGACTCCACATCTGTGTCTCTTTTATTATAGTTCTCTCATCTTCAATCCTCATGTCCCCTCTTCTCTTTTCTACATTTCTCTCTAGCCTGTTTTCTCACCCCAAACAACCAGAGACCTAATCTCATCATGTGTATGTGACATTTCCACCATTTCATTGAATTTTCTCCAAACATCAAAATTCTTTCTTGATCTTTAATTTAGTTAAATTTAATTCACAGAAATAGTTTCTCTAATTACCGGTTTGGGGAAATCAATTGATATCTCCTCTTTTAAAATTAATTTTTAATTGTTGGTTTTCAGTAGTCTACTTTAAAGAGATACTTGCTGTTGGAGAAAACAAACAAACAAAAAAGTCAAAATCCACAAAAATCAGGCACACACACTATAAGGAACTATCATGAAAACCATGACTTTGTGTAACCCTTGATTAGCTGGAGTTCAGTTCAGTCCCCGTCGTGTCTGACTCTTTCCAACTGCATGGACTGCAGCACGCCAGGCCTCCCCCAGTGATACCATCCAACCATCTCATCCTCTGTCATCCCATTCTCCTGCCTTCAATCTTTCCCAGCATCAGGGTCTTTTCAAATGAGTCAGCTCTTTGCATCAGGTGGCCAAAGTATTGGAGATTCAGCTTGGTATCAGTCCTTCCAATGAATATTCAGGACTGATCTCCTTTAGGATGGACTGGTTGGATCTCCTTGCAGTCCAAGGGGCTCTCAAGAGCCTTCTGCAACACCACAGTTCAAAAGCATCAAATCTTTGGCACTCAGCTTTCTTTATAGTCCAACTCTCACATCCATACACGATTACTGTAAAAACCATAGCTTTGACTAGATGGACCTTTGTTGGCAAAGTAATGTCTCTGCATTTTAATATGCTGTCTAGGTCGGTCATAACTTTTCTTCCAAGGAGTAAAGTGAAGTCCCTCAGTCATGTCCAACTCTTTGTGACCCCATGGACTATATCCTACCAGGCTCCTCCCTCCATGGGATTCTCCAGGCAAGAGTACTGGAGTGGGTTGCCATTTCCTTCTCCAGGGGATCTTCCCGACCCAGGGATCAAACCCAGGTCTCCCGTATTCCAGGCAGACGCTTTAACCACTGAGCCACCAGGGAAGCTTCCAAGGAGTAAGCGTCTTTTAATTTCATGGCTGCAGTCACCATCTGCAGTGATTTTGGAGCCCCCCAAAATAAAGTCACTGTTTTCACTGTTTCCCCATCTATTTACCATTAAGTGATGTGGCAAGTCCATCCTAAAGGAGATCAGTCCTGAGTGTTCATTGGAATGACTGATGCTGAAGCTGAAACTCCAATACTTTGGCCATGTGATGCGAAGAACTGACTCATTTGAAAAGACCCTGATGCTGGGAAAGATTGAAGGCAGGAACAGAAGAGGACAACAGAGGATGAGATGATTGGATGGGATCACTGACTCAATGGACATGAGTTTGAGTAAACTCCGGGAGTTGGTGATGAACAGGGAGGCCTGGTATGCTGTGGTCCATGAGGTTCTGAAGAGTCGGACAGGACTGAGCAAATGAACTGAACTGAACTGAACTGAACTAATGGGACCAGATACCATGATCTTAGTTTTCTGAATGTTGAGCTTTAAGCCAACTTTTTCACTCTCCTCTTTCACTTTCATCAAGAGGCTCTTTTGTTCTTTGCTTTCTGCCGAAGAGTGGTGTCATCTGCATCTGAGGTTATTGATATTTCTCCCGGCAATCTTGATTCCAGCTTGTGCTTCATCCAGCCCAACGTTTCTCATGATGTTCTGTGCATATAAGTTAAATAACTAAGGTGACAATATAGAGCCTTGATGCCCTCCTTTTCCAATTTGGGTCCTGCCTGTTGTTCCATGTCCAGTTCTAACCATTGCTTCCTGACCTGCATACAGATTTCTCAAGAGGCAGCTCAGGTGGTCTGGTATTCCCATGTCTTTAAGAATTTTCCACAGTTTGTTGTGATCCATGCAGTCAAAGGCTTTGGCATAGTCAAATAAATGTTTCTCTGGGGTCAGGAAGATCCCCTGAAGGAAATTGCAAGCCATTCCAGTATTCTTACCTGGAGAATCCCCATGGACAGACGAGCCTGGCGGGCTACAGTCCACAGGGTTGCAGAGAGTCGGACACAAATGAGTGACTAAGCACCAGCTGCAGCAAATGTTTTTCTGGAACTTTCTTGCTTTTTTGATGCTGGCAGTTTATTATATATCTTGTTAGTCACTCAGTCTTGTCTGACTCTTTGTGACCCCATAGACTATAGCCCACCTGGCTCCTCTGTCCATGGAGTTCTCCAGGCAATGATACTGAAGTAGGTAGCCATTCCCTTCTCCAGGAGATCTTCTTGACCCAGGGATAGAACCCAGATCTCCTCCATTGCAGGCAGATTCTTTACCATCTGAGCCACTAGGGAAGTCCATTGTATATAGTAAACCATATTAAATATTAATATTAATCCTAAAGGGTCAATAATACTTCCCTGGTGGCTCAGACGATAAAGCGTCTGTCTACAATGCGGGGGACCCGGGTTCAATCCCTGAGTTGGGAAGATCCCCGGAGAAGGCAATGGCAACCTACTCCAATACTATTGCCTGGAAAATCCCATGGAGAGAGAAGCCTGCCAGGCTACAGTCACAAAAGGGTTGGACCCGACTTAGTAACTAAACAACAACAGGGAGATAGGAGAGGATGGGGAGTGTGGTGTGCTGCAGTCCATGGGATCACAAAGAGTTGGACACAACTTAGCAACTGAACAACATGAAGACCGTATTAAAAGCTGTTAGTCAACAATGATTGAAATCAGTACCCTGGAGGAGGCATGGCAAACCACTCTAGTATTCTTGCCTGGAGAATCCCCATGCAGTCCACAGGGTCGCTAAGAGTTAAACACAACTGAGCCACTAAGCACACAACTATTTCAGATTTCTCTTTTTGTTTCTTTTCATTTGTTTCTTCTCTAGAGTCAAATATTTTCCCTCTCAATTTTCTTCACACTCTTTGTTTATCTGCTTCAAAGCAAACCATGCTTATTAAAAGTGAAGCACAATAGTGAATGTACTAAGTGCCACTGAATTGTACACATTAAAATGGCTAATTTTATGCTGTGTGAATTTCACTACCACAACAACAAAACTGGGACTTTTCTTCCCGCCAATGTTGATAGAGCAGAGCCAATTAATTTCTAATTGTGCACTGCATTTACTCCTTGGTACTTGCTTAAGTTCAAATGTGGAAATACAACATTCCAGAGATTTCACCTGGCATTCTTAATCTATGCATCCAGTTTCCTATCAATATGTGCATTTTACTGAGTTGGAAGAGACTGCCCTGCTCTTTCCACCAGCTTGTCTCCTATTCACTTTTTAACCCTCTACAATCAGGCTTTCACCTATGAAATTCCAGGAACAGATACTTCTAATGCCAGTTTCCTACTGTTTAACAAATCCAATGGATATTTTTTAACCATAGGTTTCTGCAATGTTGAAATGGAGATAACACTATTCTTTGAATATCTCTTGTAATTTGTTTTTTTTTTAAACCTTGTGTGATTCTCCACCTTTCTCATTCCTTAGTATAATTTGCTCATTCTAATTTTTTACTTCTCCTTTAAAATGTGGAAATTTCACATTATTTAATCAATATAATCCCTTTCTTACAGATAAACATCCTTTATACAATTTAGGTTCACATATCTCTTCTAAGAACATCTATTGTTCTATTAAAACTCAAAAAAAAAAGTACATTATGTGCAGTCTTACTGCTATCAATAAATTGCTGAATACCTCTAGATAAAATTACTCTATTTTGCAGCATACCAATTACATCTTCTCCAGTCTCAACTGTGCTCTGTTATTCTTTTCTATGTCTTCAATCAACTGCCTATCTTAATCTCCAGGGCAAACATTCTGAACCTCAAACATTCTTCAAGAAAATTCAATTAATGTAAATTCCATGAGAAAATTAGTAGTTCCATAAATATATTTACTTAATGAATTCATGAATGACAATCTGTATTTTACTTGCATAATTGGAATCTATATTTTTATTTAGTACAACAAAAATATTGTCTTCCATACATTTCTTACATAGTAAGGACACTCTATACATATTTGTTAAATTATTAATTTATGCAGTAGGTACATTTTGTATTCTAAAATGATCTGTTCATTCTTTCTTGAGTCTGTCAGTAAGCTTTAACTGGAATGCAGCCTAATTACTGCTGAAAATTACTTCTTAAATGCATGAAAGCTCTCTTTAGACCAATGTCAATATTTTTACTCTAACATTACTTTTTCAAAGAAAAATTGCTGCTATTAAACTTATAGTTAAGGAAGAAAAAATTTCTGTAATTATTTCTGAGCATTGAATTAAGCAATGAGTAAAAATACTATTCATTTGAAAGAAAATAATTTTTACTTGCATGTTTTCTTTTGGCTATCTAAAGATATCTTTTAAAAGTTATCCAATGGTTATAATGTTTAATATCTTAATAAATATCCCAATATTTCATTATAGAAAAGTATAATAAGATCTTTCTTAATTCTTCTACAGTTAAAACCAAATATGTTATACAATATCATAACTCAGATGTGTTCCAACTTTTGATCAATACCATGTAATGATCAAGATCAATACCATGTAATAGCCAATTGACCACGTAATAGCCAATCATTCTGTCAAATATAAATATAAAGTGAAAGTCGTTCAGTCATGTCCAGGTCTTTGCAACACAATGGACTGTAGTCCATTAAATTCTCCAGGGCAGAATGCTAGAGTAGGTAGGCTTTCCCTTCTCCAGGGGATCTTCCCAACAAAGGAATTGAACCCAGGTCTCCCATATCGCAGTCAGATTCTTTACCAGCTGAGCCACCAGGTCAGCAATAATCAAGACAGTGAAGTTACAGTTGTATTCTCTCCATCTTTTCCAACTAATTTTAAATTAACTACAGCTTTTCCCTTATTATTTTTTTGTAGTGAAAGTTTACCTTTATCATTCAGTTCAGTTCAGTTTAGTCACTCAGTTATGTCCAGCTCTTTGCGACCCCATGAATTGCATCACACCAAGCTTCCCTGTCTGTCACCAACTCCCAGAGTTCAATCAAACTCATGTCCATTGAGTCGGTGATGCCATCCAGCCATCTCATCCTCTGTCATCCCCTTCTCTTCCTGCCCCCAATCCCTCCCAGCATCAGAGTCTTTTCCAATGAGTCAAGTCTTCGCATGAGGTGGCCAAAGTACTGGAGTTGCAGCTTTAACATCATTCCTTCCAAAGAACACCCAGGGCTGATCTCTTTAGAATGGACTGGTTGGATCTCCTTGCAGTCCAAGGGACTCTCAAGAGTCTTCTCCAACACCACAGTTCAAAAGCATCAATTCTTCGGCGCTCAGCTTTCTTCACACTCCAAATCTAACATCCATACATGACCACAGGAAAAACCATAGCCTTGACTAGACGGATCTTTGTTGGCAAAGTAATGCCTCTGCTTTTGAATATGCTATCTAGGTTGGTCATAACTTTCCTTCCAAGGAGTAAGCATCTTTTAATTTCATGGTTGCAATTACCATCTGCAGTGATTTTGGAGCCCAAAAAAATAAAGTCTGACACTATTTCCACTGTTTCCCCATTTCCCATGAAGTAATGGGACCATATGCCATGATCGTAGTTCTCTGAATGTTGAGCTTTAAGCCAACATTTTCACTCTCCTCTTGCACTTTCATCAAGAGGCTTTTTAGTTCCTCTTCACTTTCTGCCATAAGGGTGGTGTCATCTGCATATCTGAGGTTATTGATATTTCTCCCGGCAATCTTGATTCCAGCTTGTGATTCTTCCAGCCCAGAATTTCTCATGATGTACTTGGCACAAAAAAGCTGAAGTTGAGTGGTTCTATGAAGACCTACAAGACCTTTTAGAACTAACACCCCCAAAAGATGTCCTTTTTATTATAGGGGACTGCAATGCAAAAGTAGGAAGTCAAGAAACACCTGGAGTAACAGGCAAATTAGGCCTTGGAATACAGAATGAAGCAGGGCAAAGGCTAATAGAGTTTTGCCAAGAGAACACACTGGTCATAGCAAACACCCTCTCCCACATGAGGGAGAAGACTCTACACATGGACATCACCAAATGGTCAACACCAAAATCAGATGATTATATTCTTTGCAGCCAAAGATGGAGAAGCTCTATACAGTCAACAAAAACAAGACCAGGAGCTGACTGTGGCTCAGATCATGAACTCTTTATTGTCAAATTCAGACTTAAATTCAAGAAAGTAGGGAAAATCACTGTACCATTCAGGTATGACCTAAATCATATCCCTTATGATTATACAGTGGAAGTGAGAAATAGATTTAAGGGACTAGATCTGATAGATAGAGTGCCTGATGAACTATGGATGGAGCTTCATAACATTGTACAGGAGACAGGGATCAAGACCATCCCCATGGGAAAGAAATGCAAAAAAGCAAAATGGTTGTCTGGGGAGGCCTTACAAATGGCTGTGAAAAGAAGAGAAGCAAAAAGCAAAAGAGAAAAGGAAAGATATAAACATCTGAATGCAGAGTTCCAAAGAATAGCAAGAAGAGACAAGAAAGCCTTCCTCAGTGATCAATGCAAAGAAATAGAGGAAAACAACAGAATGGGAAAGACTAGAGATCTCTTCAAGAAAATTAGAGATATCAAGGGAACATTTCATGCAAAGATGGGCTCGATAAAGGACAGAAATGGTATGGACCTAACAGAAGCAGAAGATATTAAGAAGGGGTGGCAAGAATACACAGAAGAACTGTACAAAAAAAGAGCTTCATAACCAAGATAATCATAATAGTGTGATCACTCACCTAGAGCCTGACATCCTGGAATGTGAGGTCAAATGGGCCTTAGAAAGCATCACTATGAACAAAGCTAGTGGAGGTGATGGAATTCCAGTTGAGCTATTTTTAATCCTAAAAGATGATGCTATGAAATTTCTACACTCAATATGCCAGCAAATTTGGAAAACTCAGCAGTGGCCACAGGACTGGAAAAGGTCAGTTTTCATTCCAATCCCAAGGAAAGGCAATGCCAATGAATGCTCAAACTACTGCACAATTGCACTCATCTCATACGCTAGTAAAGTAATGCTCAAAATTCTCCAAGCCAGGCTTCAGCAATATGTGAACCGTGAACTTCCTGATGTTCAAGCTGGTTTTAGAAAAGGCAGAGGAACCAGAGATCAAATTCCCAACATCCGCTGGATCATGGAAAAAGCAAGAGCTTTTTCTGGCAGAAAAACATCTATTTCTGCTTTATTGACTATGCCAAAGCCTTTGACTGTGTGGATCACAATCAACTGTGGAAAATTCTTCAAGAGATGGGAATACCAGACCACCTGACCTGCCTCTTGAGAAATTTGTATGCAGGTCAGGAAGCAATAGTTAGAACTGGACATGGAACAACATTCTGGTTCCAAATAGGAAAAGGAGTACATCAAGGCTATATATTGTCACCCTTTATCATTAACTTATATTAAATCATTTTTCTACTCCTTAGCCATTATTGGAAAACATTACCTTTTTTTTTATTATATTAACAGCATTGTCATTTTATTTCTGTTAGTTTTATATTTTTCTAAGCTGATTCAAATATTCTGACTTTCAAGCCATTCTATTTTCTCCACTACTTTTCTGAATAAATTATTTGTAGCTGCATGTCTCTTCTTTTTTCTTCTTTATGGCACCCCACTCCAGTACTTTTGCCTAGAAAATCCCATGGACGGAGGAGCCTGGTAGGCTGCAGTCCATGGGGTCGCTAGAGTCGGACACGACTGAGTGACTTCACTTTCATTTTCATGCATTGGAGAAGAAAATGGCAACCCACTCCAGTGTTCTTGCCTGGAGAATCCTAGGAACGGGGAAGCCTGGTGGTCTGCCATCATTGGGTCGCACAGAGTCGGACACGACTGAAGCGACTTAGCAGTAGCAGTTAGGTCACTGAAATTACAAGAAAAATAGACAGGCTTTTAAATGTTCTTCCTTTAACCAATCTATCCTTACTAGAGGGTGTCTGAAGTCTGAATATTTGGTTCAGAGCTTCTGCAAATCATTGAGTAAAGCAGAGCCCAACTAACATGGCAACACCAGGAGAGAGGCTTCCCCTCAAGAAGCATGACTCTAATTTTTCTTTCCAGGTGGCTGGTTTATTCTCATACCTTCAATTGCCTTAACCAAGCCTTCTGAGAAACTCTTTTTGTTATAGCCAAGTAGTGAATTTGGGATGACAGTCAGTTAGAAGAATACAAATGCATATATTATTTCATAATTTGGAACAAGAAGAGAAATATATAATAAAAAGAAAAATGTGTTACAAATCAACCTTAATGTCTCTATTTTAGGGAGTCTTTATTTCCTCTTATTTCACAGACATTAAAATGACTGTCTTTTAGCTATCTTACCCTGGATTTCCTACTTCACTTATTATTCCATAAAATGGTGCATTTTCTTGATCATTTTTGCATGTGATTAAGCAGGATACTTCTATATTTTACAAATATACCATACAGATCTATGTCTAACTCACAGCCTTCACAATTTAACAGCATTTACTTTCAAAACCAACTTTGGTAAAATTCCACCTTGGCAGACTTATTCCAAGTTATTTTATCAACAAGAGAATTTGTTTAGACATGTAAATGGTCTTGAAAATACTTATATAAACGTTCATCATTGTAAATTAAAAGAATGAAAAAAATAAACCTGGATACAAATTCTAGCCTCATCATTTAGTATTTGCATAAATTTACAAAATTATTTGACTTCCCTAAACCTAAAAGATTCCACAAAGTTCATGGTATGCCAGCTGTTGTGCAGCCTTGAAAATAAAGTGTGGTAGCCCAGGAAAAAAACTTAATCAATTGAATTGAATGGTAATATAGATCTTATGTTATTGTATCTTTTCAGGGGGAGGGAGATTAAATTATATAATCTATGCATTTAGAAGAGTGTCTTGAACACAGCACTTTTCCAGTGATTAAGGGGAATTAGTTTTAATAGTTTGTAACCTCTCATCTACCTTTGTTGCACAACTACTTTTCAGAATTTTAAACCATAGTATCCTATGTTTCAAAAACTCCAATTAAATCCACTATCTACTGCCATTCATTTTAATTACTCTGTGTCAGAAGTAGCATTAAAATTGGTCATATAATTTATTATAATGTCAATGTTAAAAAGACAGAAAACTACTCATCATGCAGCAGTTTGGTGGTTTGTAAAAAATATTTTACTATCATACAAGGAATAATTAGCCAAATTACAATATCTGTAGATCTATGAATCTATGATTACTTATTTTAAATTCCTCTGACAATATACTTTTCCAATAACACTTTATAACTTCAAAGTCCTTTGAAACAGAGTATATAAAGACACAACAGAAATCTGTTAAGCACTACTTCATTACTCTAAAATAGTTCATCATAATTAACACATAATTTCAACAATTAACTTACCCTTGCTCTACTTCAGTCTCTTCTTGAGTATTTTATGTTGGAGATGAAATGATATGCTCCATAGAGAAAACCTTTTACTGAAGACAAATTGAATGTGGGATCAAGAGAAGACAAAAGAAGGGTCACAGTGTAACCATTAGTGTGGAATTGCCCAATGTCCTTCCTGCTCCTTAGTTGTCTTTCAAAAGTGTGAGATTGAGAGGAGGTTTGGGGATTGCCTCTGATTCGTAGTACTTGTTCTGAATTGTCTGGAAATCTATTTGTTTTCTAGCCCAGTGCTGACATGGGGTTGATGGCTCTAAGTTTCTTGTCATTATACCCATAGGATCCTTTTCCTTATCTGCTCTTGGCAGATTGTGACCATTTAAGGAAAGACTTCTTTACTGGTTTATCAACCTTATTTTCATAGCTTCTTATTTCCCAGTGTCAAAAAGTATTATGTATGTTAAAAAAAAAAAATAGATGTTCACTCATCCATACCAGGCAATTGTAAGTAGAAATGTATTTTAAGTGATACAGCAAACAAAATTGACCTTGGCAAGCTTCACGGCTTGTCAGAAATATGACTATTGCTTCAGTTCAAGTTATATTTACAGAATGCAAGAGCTAAGCTAAAGGAAAGTGGACTGTTTTATGAAGAAAACACAACTATTTTTAAGTATCATGCCATTGTGTACTGCTCAGCAAATGACAGCCTGGTATTTTATTTGTACAAAATAACTAAAGTCCAGTATTCCATCCTGTTCTACAGAGATGATTTCCATAGTGTGGGCCCCTGACCAGCACTAGCAACATTGCCAGGAAACTTACTGAAAATTCAAATTCTCAGGCCCCACCTCCCAGACCTACAGGGTCAGAAATTGGGGTGGGGCCCAGAATCCATTTAGTTTTAAAGAGCGCTCTTGATGATTCAGAAGCTCAATCAAGTTTGAGAACCACTACAGTGTAAGCAAGCTGTAGGCTGTAATTACAAGTGAGATGAGCTCATGTTTTTAACTGCCATTTATTTCTACAACTTTCTTGTTTATGAAATTCCTCATGTGAAAATTAATTGTCACTAAAATCAGTTTTTCAGAGAAAACTAGAATATGAAAGCTTACAAATTTAAAGCCCAACAATTCACTCTAATAAAAACCCACCAAGGTGGGGGTGTGTGTGGAAGGGTTACTGAGGTGGGAAAAAATGCATATATTAATACTAAACAGAAAAAAAAAGTCTCTAGATGGAAAACTTCAAAATCAGAAAGGAAAGAACCCAGTCCCAATCCTTGCAACAATTTCTTTGAGTCACTGATAGTCAGAACAATTCCAATGATATGTTACCAAACAAGGCAAGCATTCCAGACAAACATGTTAGGGATTTACCCTATGAAAACAGTGAACACATTTTCTGCCACTAAAAAAAAAAGAAAAAATGCGTGTACAGAAATTTCTTGAGAAAATATTGCCAGATTGGGTAATAGCTTTATGAATAACCTGGAAAGTAGAGGGCTATATGGAACTTAATAGTCAAGAGAGAGTCAAGGAGTTGTAAAAAATGCATTTTGTCTTCAGTAATTCACATAACAGTGGTTTTATTTTAAAAGGTTTCATGCTGAGAGTAGAAAAGCTCTGAAAAGAGAAACAGTGAGAGTCCCCATTTTTAAATGAGCTGAGTAGGAGTGAAAATACTGCCAAGTGGGCTGGCTGCATCTCAGGATCGTTGTAAAAATAAGTTATGGTGAACTCAGGCCTGAGTCAAAGGCTACAGCCACAGAGGGCAGGATAATGGCTGAGTGCTGAGGGTCACATTCCATTCCCAGTGCTATGAAAATAGAAAGCAAATATGAAGAATGAAGCTTTGGTGTGCACAGAGAAACGCAGGCATTTCAGTCACAGAATAGGATTGCTCTTTTCTCAACGGTGAAAGGATGTATAAAACAGTGTATATTTATCTTCAAATTTATAAAACATGCATACTACTAATAACATGATGATCATATCCTTGCTCTGTGCAACTGTTTTTTTATGGAAATGAATACAAAAAGTTAGAGTGAATCACTTACAATATTAAAAATGTTATTTCCTTGTAATATGTATTTTACAAGGCAGAAGTCCCCTTAATCTTGGATGGCCACATTGTGAAAATAAGTTTTAAATTAAAAATCAAACATAACACAACTTCCAAATCATAATCTTTAATGCATATTCTAGCTTTTCAACTCCTCAAACCTCACATAAACAGTCTTTTTTCTAAATGTAGTTCATCACCAGTTGACTATCTCAAAATAGTAATGTTCATTTAATGTTTATTAGTGCTAAAACTTGTGATTTGCTATTGGCCACTGCATTTCCTTTTTATTGATAAATTTTTCCATCAGCCTTTGAGGTTAACTTTCATTGTTTTATTAGGGTAATTTATCTGGGACTCTAAATAAAAGAAAAGATGTCTAGAGCTCAGTACATGAATACAAACTATCAATTACTAATTTCCTACTTTGAATTAAAGCATTATAAATAATGTATACATTGGAGAATTATACATTGGAGAATAATTTTCAATACAGAGAATCTTTAAATGTTGAATCTTTAATATTTTAGGACTATAAAGAAATTTTACTGAAACATGGTTTAGTGTAATTCTCATTGCATAGGTAAGGAAACTGAACTTCAATTACAGTAATTCAACTGTATCACATAGTGGCAACACTAAGAGCCAAGTGAATTTCTAGCAGATTATAAACTCTTTGAGGGAAAGGTACATTTTTTTACCCTTTAGGTATGTAGAGTGCATAATACAAAGTCTTGAACATATTTGCTGTTATTTAGTCATTAAGTTGTGTCCAACTCTTTGTGACCACATGGACTATAGCCTACCAGACTCCGCTGTCCATGGGATTTCCCAGGCAAGAATACTGGAATGGGTTGCTATTTCCTTCTCCAGGGGATCTTCCTGACCCAAAGAGTGAACCTGCGTCTCCTGCTTGGCAGGTGGATTCTTTACCACTGAGCCGCCTGTGAAACTCCCTTGCACATATAACTACTAGGTAATTAATGAATGAAATATACATTAGAGCTTTCTTTAGGTTGAAAACTGGGGTCTACAAAGTCAAGACAACATCTCACTGAAGTTTAAACTTCTCAAGTGTATAGGGGTAATACCATGTTTATTGTATGTGTCTCAGAACAAAGCACAATACCCTAGAGCATGCTGCTGCTGCTGCTAAGTCGCTTCAGTCGTGTCCGACTCTGTGCGACCCCAGAGACGGCACCCCACCAGGCTGCCCCATCCCTGGGATTCTCCAGACAAGAACACTGGAGTGGGTTGCCATTTCCTTCTCCAATGCATGAAAGTGGAAAGTGAAAGTGAAGTCGCTCAGTTGTGTCCAACTCTTAGCAACCCCATGGACTGCAGCCTTCCAGGCTCCTCCTTCCATGGGATTTTCCAGGCAAGAGTACTGGAGTGGGGTGCCATTGCCTTCTCCAACCCTAGAGCATAGTAAATGTTTAGTAAAAGATAGCTGAGTTAGTGAATATAATTGTTTACATATTGATTGTATTAATTGATATTGACTAAATTTCTAATTAATGAATACTGGGCTTCCCTTGTGGCTCAGCTGGTAAAGAATCCACCTGCAGTGCAGGAGACCTGGGTTCGATCCCCAGGTTGGGAAGATCCCCTGGAAAAGGAAAAAGCTACCCACTCCAGTATTCTGGCCTAGAGAATTCCCTGGAATGTATAGTACATGGGGTTGCAAAGAGTCAGATACGACTGAGCGACTTTCACTTTCACTTTCAATGAATATCAACATTAATTAATTGAATTAATGAATATAAACATATTATATCTAATATATCTAAAATATATCTCACTTTAAAAGAAAGCAAACTCAAAAACAGATAACCAACTGTGATTGCTAGTTTTATGCATCAACTTGGCAAGATTGGTGGTGGTGGTTTAGTCACTAATTCGTGTCCAGCTGTTGCAACCCCATGGACTTTTGCCTGCCAGGCTCTTCTGTCCATGGGATTCTCCAGACAAGAATACTGGAGTGGGTTGCCATTTCCTTTCCAGGGCATCTTCCCAACCCAGGGATCCAACCCAGGGATCAAACCCAGGTCTCCTGCATTGCAGGCAGATTCTTTACCTACTGAACTACCAGTAGTTACTAATTATTTAATCAAATACTAATCCAGGCATTGCTGTGAAGGTATTTTGTAGATGTAGCTCACACCTACAATCAGTTGACTTTAAGTTAAGGAAATTACCCTGGATAATATGAGTGGGTCTCATCCTATCAGTTGAAGACCTTAAAAGCAAAAATTGAGGTTTCTTGAAGAAGGAATTCTGCCCCAAGATTATAACATGGAAACCCTGAGTTTCCAGCCTGTCAGCCTACCCTACAGATTTCAGATTTGCCACCCTCCACAGCCACAGGATCCTAGTACTTAACATAATGAACACACATAAAAAGAAAGGGAGAGAGAGGGAGAGAGAATATCTATATAACTGTATCTATATATTATCGATTCTGCTTCCTAGAGAACTCTGATTGATACACTGGAATTGTCAATTCAACTTGGAAAACATCTGGAACTTCCTGCTACCTGTTTTGTCAGAAAGTTACTGTCATTCTTAATATTAGAGTATTTAAACTCTTATATTAGTATTTAAACCAATACATGATCAAAAATTTTAAAATAATTTAATATTTTGCTGATCAGTTGGCCAAAATTTGTACTTTATTTATTTGGTTTCTCTTTCCTAAACGAATCATTCACTCTCCACTGGAACCTGTTAGGTAATAATTTTGAAGAAGATGTTAGGATCTTCTTATAAGCAAATGCAGTTTAAATAGTTCTACTTTGTAACCTACTTTATATTCAATTACTTGAATGTAACCATCTATTTCTCTATTGTTTGTCACATTATAAAACAGTCTTTAATGGTATATTGCACCCAAAGATTGAAATATCTTAAATTAACTGATATATGTTTTTTAAAAAATAACAAATTTGTAAAAACCAGACATCTGAACTGTTTGGTGTTTCCTTGCTGAGCGTTTTGGTAAAAGTTTAACTGAAACCATCTGTTGATGATTCATTCACTGTTGAATCATCTAAAATAATTTTTTTTTTTTTTACCAATTTGTTCCAATCTCCAAAATGCTGTCTAAACTATCTGAATTACCATTTTCCTCTATGAAAGGAAAGTCAACCAAAGAAGTAAAGAAATAAATGAATTAGTAAAGCTTTTTCTGCCATTGATATGATCATGAGAATGTCTTCATTTGTCTGTTTTTTCCCTCTGGAGTTTTATCTTTTATTTTTCCAGCCTTATTGAGGTCTAATGACACATAACTTTGTGTAAGTTTAAAGTGTGCAACTAAGTGGTTTCAGTTGTGTCTGACTCTGCGACCCTATGAGTCTGCCAGGCTCCTCTGTCCATGATATTCTCCAGTTAAGAATACTGGAGTGGGCTGTCATGCCCTGCTCCAGGGGATCTTCCCACATAAGATCTTGTGTCTCTTATATCTCCTGCATTGGCAAGTGAGTTCTTTACCACTAGCACTGCCTGGGAAGCCCAATTTAAGGTGTACAAAGTACTGATTTTGTACACTTGACACATTTATAAATTGCAAAATGGTTACCACCATCTAACTGAATGGACATGAATCTGAGCAAACTCCAGGAGGCAGAGGAGGACAGGGAAGCCTGGTGTGCTGCAGTCTAGGAGGTCACAAAGAGTCAGACACAACTTAGCAACTGAGCAACAAAAATTAGCTACCTCTTCCATCCATCCTCTTCCATTCCTATCAGATAGTTAACATTTCTTTTTTTGTGAGAGAATATTAAGACCTATTCTTTTAGCAACATTCAAATATTGTTGATCTGTACAATAGATCTGTAAATATTAGGGATCTGTACCTTAGATCCCCAAACTTTATCTTACAACTAGAAATGTACATCCTTTGACCAGTATCTCTCCATTTCCCCTACCCTTAACCCCTGGTTACCACCACTTTTCTCTGTTTCTCTGAGTTTTTTGCTTACAGATTCCACATGTAACTAATAACATACAGTACTTGTCTTTCTCCGTCTTATTTCACTTGGCCCTCAAGTTCCCAAGTTATCACAATGTCAGGATTTCCTTCTTTATAATGGCTGAATAATATTTTATATATATATATACCTTCTTTATTCATTTATCAGTTAACAGACACTTAGGTTGTTTTCACATCTTGGTTGTTGTGAGTAATACTGTAATATATGAGAATGCAGAAAGCTCTACAAGATCCTGATTTTAATTCTTCTGGCTATATACCAGAAAGGGGCTTGGTGGACCATATGGTAGTTCTATTGTTAATTTGTTAGGAACCTTCATACTCTTTTTTTGTACTGGTTATACCAATTTACGTTCCCATTAACAATGCACTTGTAGTGGCTTAGTTGTTAAGTCATGTCCAACTCTTGCGACCCCATGGACTGTAGCCCACCACACTCCTCTGTCCATGGGATTTCCAGGCAAGAATACTGGAGTGGGTTGCCATTTCCTCCTCCGAACAGAACACTATGGCTTCCTTTTTTCCACATTCATGTCAACACTTGTTATTTCTTGCCTGTTTGGTGATAGCCATTCTATCCGGTGTAAGGGGTGAGTTAGGGGAGAGATATTTCACTGTGGTTATGATTTGCATTTCCTTGACTATTAGTAATGATGAGTGATGATTAGTGATGTTGAGCACCTTTTCATATAGCTTTGGCCATTTGTATGCCTTCTTTGAAAAACTGTCTATTCAGTTCCTCTACTCCTTTCCTAATTGTGTTTGAATTTTTGTTATTGAGTTGTATGTATTCTATATATTTTCATGATGTGATTGCTGGTGCTGGCAACTCTCTGTGGCCATGGAACAACCAGAGCTGGATGCAGCACTGGAAAGATATGATGCTTCATGGGACAAGGCGGGAAAACTGAAGCTTCAGGCACAGAGCAGGAAATAGAAGCTTCAGGAAGCGGCAATTAGGAGGTGGTAATGAAAGCAACAGATTTCAAAACTAAGGCCAGAAGCAGGGTTTTAGTAAAGCAATTGGTCAATAATTTGAAGTAGAGGACATTTATTTTTCTGTAATAAAACTAATAAAAAATCAGAATCTGCCTGCCAGTGCAAGACATGGGTTCAACAGCTGGGTCGGGAAGATCCTCTGGAGGAAGAAATGGCAACCCACTTCAATATTCTTGCCTGGAAAATCCACTGGACACAGGAGTTTGGCAGGCTACTGTCCATGAGGTTGCAAAAGAGTCAGACATGACTTAGCAATTAACTAACAACAAATAGAAGCATAAACAACACCATCGACCAACTGCTTCTAATTAATATCTTTAGAACACTACACCCAACAGCAGGATATACAGTTCAGACTTTTTAAGTGCAGGTGAAACATTCACTTCAGTAGACCATTTGGGGAGTTATAAAAACCATCTCAGCAAATAGAAAAGAATAATACCAAGTTATGTCCTTTAACTATAGAGGAATTAAACTAGACTAATAACAAAATGATAACAGAAAAATCTTCAAATATCTGAAAATTAAACAGTAAATTTTTAAATAATTTATGGGTCAAAAGGAAATCTCAAAAAAAAAAAAAAAAAAAACTGAATGGAAACAAATACATCAAATACATAATACATCAAAATTTGTGGCCATGGCAGTCCTTAGAGAGGAAGCACTAAAGCAATGCTAAAGCAATGGAACAGCTAACACAATGCTAAGAATGAAGTTTATAAAAAGCTCATATTAGAGCAGACATCATCTCAAGTTAATAATCTAAATTTCCACCTTGAAAAGTGAAAGTAAACATCTAAATAAACCTAAGCCAAGCAGAAGGAAAAAACTAACAAAGAACAGAAAACAATGAATTGAAAACAGACCATTAGCATATACCTACATTTAGAAATGTGGTAAACAGTGAAAGACTAAGGAGTCATTAGAGTAGGAAAGAAAAAATAAAAAAGAGAGATGATTTTCTCTGGATTTTTGAAAGAACTTTCAGGAGGAATAAGCTGATCAGTAATGTTAATACTGCAAAGTGTGTGCATGCTTGGTCACGCAATCATGTCCAACCCTGCAACCTCTTATGGACTGTAGCCTGCCAGGTTTCTCTGTCCATGGGATTATCCAGGCAAGAATACTGGGGTGGTTTGCCATTTCATTCTCCAGGAGATCTTCCCAACCCAGAGATTGAACCTATGTCTCCTGCATTGGCAAGCGGTTTCTTTATCACTGTGCCTCCTGGGAAGCCCAATACAGAAATGGATAGCAACCTTAAAGAGTTCATATTAGATTGTTGTTATTTGTAAATTAAGAGACAATGATAACTCACTCTTTTCGTAGGAGGGTCAGAATGGCCTTGTGACCTTCAGAGTGATAAAAATGCTGCAATATCTGCACTTAGGATATATATAAGGATTTATTTATGTATGAATAAGAGGAACACTGTTTGGCAGAGAAGACCTAACTGAGGTTAGAGGCAATGGATTTTAATGAAACAAAGAAATGTGACTAAATAATTTCTCCAAAATCTAGTGCAAAATGTCTCCACCATTTTCTTGATACAAAAGGGAAAGGATTGCAACCTGAGAAGGAGAGGAACTTTGGATATCAATTAATGGGTACCTGAAATTTACAACATTTCTATGACAATATTTGAGTTATAAAAGTAATAGCAGACATTTACTATTTCTGAAAATCTAACATAATGCAAAAAAATTATTTTAGTATTTTCACTCATTATAATCTGCCATCTTAGCTCAGTTATTTTTAGTTATTTTTATTTCTCTCCTGTGTTTTCCTGGACTACTTTTTCTCTCCTGTAATTTTAAATGTCTCTTTATTCCACCATTTTACTTTCTTTTTATTATATTGTGCATTCTCTCTCTCCTCATTCCTCCATCTAACTCTCCTGGAAATCTATGTTTTAGCTTGTTTAAATGTCAGTCTTTTCTCCACATTTTAAAAATTAATTCTCTAAGAAAAGAAATACTTATAGGGCTGAAAGTGAAAGTTTCTTAGTCCTGTCTGACTCTGCAACCCCGTGGACTGCATAGTCCATGGAATTCTCCAGGCCAAAATACTGGAGTGGGTAGCCTTTGCCTTCTCCAGGGGATCTTCCCAACCCAGGGATCAAACCCAGGTCTTCTGCATTGCAGGCAGATTCTTTACCAACTGAGCTATCAGGGAAGCCAATGGCCAAACTTATAAGGCTAAGATTTTTAAAATTAAGCAACACTCTTTAATATTATAGCAATCTAATTATACATATTAATTTTTAACCAATACTAAGATTTTCTTTAAAACCTAATTAAAAAAAAACTGAAAACATATGAGCAGGGAAAATTATCAAAATAAACAATAATAATGTGTCCTTTTCTCCATATTTGATTATTACCTAACCTATCATTTTTATCATTTTATTCACATACATTAAATCATAGAACTTATTAAAGAAAAGAAGCACTTCAATATAGTTTTAATTTTTGATCATAAATATTAGTAGCAAAGCAGCTAACAAAAAAAGACAAAGAAATTCAGCTTTGCATATGAGCATAGATAATTTCTTATGCCATGAAGTTCTAGTAGATTTTCAGAATTTTACTATTGTCTGAGACATGATGAATATGATGGCAATAAGAATGCAAATCAGAACAATGTTAATACTTTGATTCACATTTTCAACTTAATTAAAATTCCTCCCTGTCTTTAGATTGTTTTCCTTTGTATCTGAAGTTAAATCCCTTTGTATCCTCTGCCCATGGGCCCACACTGATTTATGTGACTGTACTGGTAGACAGTTCAAAAACATGCTTAGAATATTTTATTCCATTTTTGCTGTTTTGATTTAAATACATGCTTCAAACATCAAGGGTAATCACCTCCTGAGGCCTATAGGAAAATTGTACAAAGCTTTTATTCTGGTTTTCCATAATTGTTATAGTACTAGGCCCACTAGCATGCCTAGTCTGAGGACTACATTTAAAGGCATATCTAAACTGTTATGAAACAATTATAACTAGAAATGACATCAAACAAAGCTGAAAAGCATAGTCAGTGAGACACATTTTTCACAGTAAATGAGGGCTCAGGCTTATAAAACCTTGAAAAAACTCTTGGACTTGCACTCTGAGTTTAATTGAAATGAGGATACAAATACAATATTTTAATTTATAAATTGTATATCCAATTTGATTGGTAGCATAGAAAATTACAAAAATGTTATCTTCAATTAAAAAACAAAGACTCTGAAGGGCACACAAAGGAACAGTATTAAATATTATTCTCTTCATAGTTCTATGTTGTGAAGACACTTATTTGAAGTTGAATCATAATCTTTGGAATCAAATATTTCTCCATTTTTAAAATATAATAGGAAATGTCTAAAAATTGATAAATTTCCATTTTAATGTGGAAAATTTGAGGTGTTTATTTTGCCTGTAATGGAATATAACACTTTTATATAAAAATATATTTATTGGTGGCCAGTGACATTGAAGTTAGTTCTTCAGTGGACTCTAACTCTTCAATGGACTCTAACAGACACAAACACACAAACACAGAACAAATGAGTAGTTTTAGAGAAATACTCCACCAATTATATACCAAATTCCCCCAAATCAACTCCTTTATTTATTTGTTAAACCTTTATAGTGTTTCTTGTGTCAAACACGATTTTAAGCATTTTATGAATACAGGCATATCTCAGGGATATTGCTGGTTCAATTCCAGACCACCACAATAAACCACACACTGCAATAAAGTGAGTCACAAAATTGTTTTTAGTCTCGTAGTGAATATAAAATTTATGTTTACACTACCCTGTAGTTTATTAAGTATGGAATAACATTATGTCTGAAAAAACAGTGTACATACTTTAATTTAAAAAAATACTTTATTGCTAAAAATTGCTAACCATCATCTGACAATGCAGGGTGCCACCAACCTTCAATTTTTGAAAAACGTAATATCTGCAAGATGCTATAAAGCAAAGTGCAATAAAATGAGGTATACCTGGACAAACTTATTTAATGTTCATAAAAATGCTAAAGCTAAACCCTATTAGTGATACAATTTTACATATGAGGAAACTGAGACACAAAGGGGTCGTGTAACTTGCTCAAGGTATTGTGTCAGAGACAAATTGTGAACATCTTCTAAGATGAGATTCAAACCCAAGCACTCTGTAATTTCCTTTAGCAGAGGCTATGTCAGCTACTGCTAAAAGAAAGCAAATTTAGGGTCGCAGTTCTCTACAACTTATTCACATTATCTGTTTTGGATAATTAAACATTCTCATCAAGGTATCTACATCTGTTTTCTTCTTTTCTCTCTCTCCCCCTCACCACCTCCTTTTCTTCCTTCTTTATTTCTTTCAAGGCTAAATGAGCATCAGGTATTTTGTCAAGTCTCTGAGGATATAAAAACAAAAAGCTCTCAAAAATCTGTACCTAGGTGCTCACATCATACGAAGAGGCACACAGGATGAAAATCCTTGGCCACCCTAAATATAGGACTTTACTAGATATTCTGAAAGTGACAACTGAAGGGGGCTTTGTAAAAAGTGGTGATAAGCAAACAGCAGGGGACTAGATAGCATAGAGCATATGATACAAAGATGAGAGGACATAAACAGTTTTGGGGACTGCAATTCATATATTATAGAGTCAGAAAGTTAAGCAGGAATTGGGACATAAAAAGACAAATTGAGAAGGTAAGATTCCATCCTCCAGATTACACAAGACATTGAACCTTCAGTTAGGTAAGTATCTAAATTCTGTGTAGTAAAAAAAAAAAAAAAAAAAGAAAGAAAGAAAGAAAAGAAAAAAAATCCTAGAAAATTCACCAGTTAAACATAAGGATACTTTTAATCATTCACATGTGAAATTGCTGATAGAAGACAACTTGACCAGAGCAGGAAAATGTAGAGGAGCCATATGTGAAGAAAAAATTTCCCTGGTGGCTCAGTCAGTAAAAAATTGTCCTGACAAGCAGAAGACCCAGGTTCAGTCCCTGCATTGGGAAGATCTCCTGGAGAAGAAAATGGCAACCCACTCTAGTATTCTTGCCTGGAAAATGAACAGAGGAGCCTGGCAGGCTACAATCCATAGGGTTGCAAGAGGTGGACATGACTTAGAGACTAAACCACCACCACCATATGTGAAAAACAAAAAAATTGGTAACAAGTATGCTGCTGCTGCTAAGTCACTTCAGTCGTGTCCAACTCTACGCGACCCCATAGATGGCAGCCCACCAGGCTCCCCCGTCCCTGGGATTCTCCAGGCAAGAATACTGAAGTGGGGTACCATTTCCTTCTCCAGTGCATGAGAGTGAAAAGTGAAAGAAGTCACTCAGTCGTGTCCCACTCTTAGCGACCCCATGGACTGCAGCCTACCAGGCTCCTCCACCCATGGGATTTTCCAGGCAAGAGTACTGGAGTGGGGTGCCATTGCCTTCTCCGGGTAACAAGTATAGTTTAGGATATTTACATGTTTTGATAACAATGGGGCATTTGGGCAGTGATGTAGAGTGATATTTCAAATAGAAAAATAACAGATAAAGAAAAGCCTTAGACTGAAGGACTCTTGGGCATCTCCAGTTTCTGGAGAATAGTTGAAGTCATTAGAAATGATAAGAATTTTCAGAAATACTGCATATAATGGAAAGAATAAAGGACTAAAGATCAAACTGCAGAAGGCACTGATATTTAAAGAGGGGGTTTCATGTAAGAAACTCAGGATGAAGACTGAGAAAAAAATGGGTAGATAAAAGGAAAATCAGAAGAGACAGGGCCAAGAAAACCATGAGAATAGAAATTGTTTTAAGCATGGAGAGCTTAATGCTTTCAAATGATGTGGCAGTAATAAATAAGAGTGGACTGTGCCAAGTGAGTGGCTTCCCTAGTAGCGCTAGTGGTAAAGAAACTGCCTGTCTAAGTAGGAGACATAAGAGACATGAGTTTGATCCCTGAGTTGGGGAGATCCCCTGGAGAAGGAAATGGCAACCCACTCCAGAATTCTTGCCTGGAAAATCCCATGGACAGAGGAGCCTGGCAGGTTACAGTCCAGGGTCACAGAGTTGGACATGACTCAAGTGGCTTAGTGCATACTCACATGCTGAGTGAATTTGGCAGCAAAGATGTAATAAGCAACAAAAGCACAGATAGTTTTGGTGAATTGTTGGAGTGAAAGGTATTGTAGCAACGTGAATACTGAATGAGTAAAGAAGAATAGGAAAAGCAAATACATTCTACTTTTCAGAAAGGTTTAGCCACACAGTTCCTTGGCTTCCTTATTCCCATAAAATTTCTCCTTCATTCATGTTCATTCTTTCCCAAAGTATCCCAGCCACAAATGAAACTCACCATGCAGGGAAATTTCTTCACACCCCAACCATGGTGTACTTGTACCCACAAGCACTCTAATACACTTTTTCAGCCTTCCACTCTCTTGCTCTCACTGCTTCTCAACTCTATAATGACCATTCTCTGTAAATTCATAATCTCTCTGTATAACTTAACACAATCAGCCTATTAAATGACTCCCTTAAGTGCCATAGAATCTTTTCTTCTGTGAATTAGTCGAGATCTTGGGGCTAAAAGTGATAAAAATCCAACTCCAACTAGATTCAGCATAAAAGAAACTTTATTGACCAATGTACCTGAAAAGCCTATGAGCACACCAGAGTTAGGCAGCTAGACTCAGGTAATCAAACCTTACAATCATGAACACATTTCTCCATTTCTTGGCTCTGCTTCCTTCTGTGTCACAGTAATTTTCAGGCAGATGTTTTTAATATGTTGGTTAGGAGGATGATTCCCAGAAGCTCCAGACCTACATACTTGTCATGGCTTGTGTGATACTGTGATTTATAAAAAGAAATATATGTTTGGTCTTTGTCCACTACTCCTGCACAGAGCTCCTAAAGCCTGTGAAAATGAATAAAGGGAAATTCATTGAAACTCTGAAGGGGAGAGCTCACTCGGATGACACTCACCTCAGCTTATAGACCCCAAGAGGAAGAAAGATTTTCTGATCCAACAACAATAGACTGGCCCTGGTCTCCATCCAGACAGACACATCCACCACAGCACTCTCTAATTTCCTCCTTTCCTCTAGAAAAGCAAGCCCTTCTCCCCTGTTCTCTGGATTTGCCTACAGTTCCTCGTGGCTTGATTGCCCTGAATTGCAATTCTGTTTTTCCCAAATAAACTCATTTTGGTGGTAAAATAATGGGTTCTTTTGGAGAAGGAAATAGCAACCCACTCCAGTACTCTTGCCTGGAAAATCCCATGGACGGAGGAACTTGGTAGGCTAGTCCATGGGGTTGCAAAGAGTCGGACATGACTGAGGGACTTCACTTTCTTTCTTTCTTTTGTCTTTCAGAGGTCAACAAACTTTGGGATTTTACTAAGCAGGAGTGCATGCTCAGTCACTTTAGTCATGTCTGACTCTATGACCCCATTAATTTTAGCCCTCCAGATTCCTCTGTCCATGAAATTCTCCAGCCAAGTATACTGAAGTGGGTAATCATTCCTTTCTGCAGAGCATCTTCCTGACCCAGGGATCAATCCTGGGTCTCCCACATTACAGGCAGATTCTTTACTCCCTGAGCCACCAGGGAAATCCCGAGGCAAGGACAGAGAGCAATAAAGCTATCTTTTTGCTATGTTAATGAAGTGATTTTTGGAAAGACCCTAAGGACAGGGCATGGTTGCCAAGAAACCAACCCTGTGATTAGAGAACCAGAGCTTTCCATTGCACCGTGTGACCTTCCAGGAGGACTGAGGGGCTGGAGGTTGAATTCAATCATTGATGGCCAATAAATTTTTATCAATTATGCCTATGTAAGGAAGTCTCTATTTAAAAATTCAAAAGGACAGGATTTGGAGAGCCTCTGGGTTGAGAAACTTGTGAAGATTCAGGGAGAGTGGCAGGGGCTTCATAGAAGCTCCACACCTTTTCCCTATACCATGCCAATTCATCTTTTCCATTTTTGTTATATCCTTTTATTATAAACAGATAGACTAGTAAGTAAAATGTTTCTCTGAGTTCTGTGAGCCACTCTAGCAAATTAGTTGAACCTGAGGAGGGCATCCTTAGACCCTTCAGTCTAAAACCAGTCAGTCAGCAGCATACCTCTGCGTTTGTGATTGATATCTGAAGTTGAGGAGTGGTATAATCTTGTAGGACTGAACCCTTAACCTATGGTCTGATGCTGTCTCCCAATAGATAGTGTCAGAATTGAAATAAGTTAAATTATGTGCCTGCAGTGCAGGAGACTTGTGTTCAATTCTTGGGTCAGGAAGATCCCCTGAAGAAGGGTATGGCTGCCTCCTAAATCTCCTTACCTGGAGATTTCCATGGACAGAGGAGCCTGGCAGGCTGCAATCCGTGGGGTCACAAAGAGTCAGACACGACTTATCAAAATCTAGTTTTGCAGGGAATTGCTTGGTGGTATTGGGAAAACCTCACACACATTGGCATTGTGATCAGAATTGTAGCTTGAAGTTCAGTGGGCTGGGAACTTTTTATTTTGATTCTGATGGGCCGACTAACCTATCCTTAAATTTGAGGAAAAGGATCAGTCCCTGTATCAAGCACATAGGATGAGAATGGGGGAAAGTAGCATCTGAAGAAAACACATTGTTTTAAAAACAAAAGAGGGAGGGATACTACCTGGCAAACAAAACTAAGGTCCACAGCAAAACATTATCCTTACTTGCCTTTTGAATACCTAAAACTTATTTCTTCATTTCTCCATTATGGTATATTGGAAGACTCATGGGTTTGAATCAGGTATACCCTACAAGGATTAACTTGACAACCAATGTTCTGTCAGACATTCTGCCATAAACTGTGTTAGCCTCATGTAAATCTCCATGGAAACCCACTAGGGCCTAGTGCTTAAGGTAGTTGTTCAGGGTCCCCCAAATTCATGATCATGCCCGGAATCATGGCTGGCCTATGAGACATTCTGCCCCTACCATGCCATATTGTAAAGCTGCAACTACAAGGCTTGGAATAAGCTCCCTAATCACACTAAGGAATGAGATGGTTCTCTTACACACAATTTGTAACCACAAATCCTGAATGGACAAAAGAGGGCTGGAGCAAAAGTTCTGTCAAGGCCTGCTGCTACAGTAACCTGACTGGTGACCAAGCTATGGGAGTAGCTGGTGTTTCTTTAATCGGGCAGTTTACAAAATCCAGAACACATGGTCATGTTTCCTCTTCCAGAGTCTGAGCCATGTCTGCTAGACCTCATTCTTCAGGCCTAGAATGGACAACAGGCAGTGAAGGACCCACACCCCAGATGCTAAACTCTGTTCTGACTCTTCTTTGAGAAACTTTGCTCCTGCAAACCCACTTTGTGTGTGGTCCTGCATTTACCTTTGTCCTATGGCAAAATATAGAGTTGAACTATAAAGAAATCTGAGCCCCGAAGAATTGATGCTTTTGAACTGTGGTATTGGAGAAGACTCTTGAGAGTCCCTTGGACTGCAAGGAGATCCAACCAGTCCATCCTAAAGGAAATCAGTCCTGAATATTCATTGGAAGGACTGATGCTGAAGCTGAAACTCCAATACTTTGGCCACCTGATGCAAAGAGCTGACTCATTTGAAAAGACCCTGATGCTGGGAAAAATTGAGGGCAGGAGGAGAAGGGGATGACAGAGGATGAGATGGTTGGATGGCATCATTGACTCAATGGACATGGGTTTGGGTGAACTACGGGAGTTGGTGATGGACAGGAAGCCCTGGCATGCTGCGGTTCATGGGGTGACAAAGGGTTGGACACGACTGAGCGACTGAACTGAACTGAACTGAAAATATCTATTTCACATCAAAGTCGCTGTTTTTTTTTTAGAATAATTACTTACCCAAATGGATCTTTGATTTTGAAGGAAAAGGACATTTTATAATAGCTTAACCATTCAGTTCCTTGTGTATTCTAAAATTTCCTGAATTTACTTGCATTCAGTTGACTTTCCAAGATCTTAGATGAAGCAATCTGCTTTTCCCTTTCCACTTAGACTCTTGATCTTATATTTGCTACAGTAAAAAAAAAACTTTCTGCAAGTTTTCTTTTTTGTTTACAACATATGTTACTAATGATTAATAGTATAACACTCCTCAGAAAAAGGCAGAAAATTTAAACAATGTTATGAATTAGCTAGTGTAAAAACCAAATAACTAAAACAAAGGTCAAAAGTTATAACATTATCATAAACCAAAATACCTCCCCCAATTTCTTTCCCTAGTCGTTGGACTGTCCTACCATGCCACACTGGAAAATTTCTTCCATTTTACAGGAATCATTTCCTTGTTTTTTTTGTATGTTTTGTTGTTAGTGGTTTTGCCATCAAATTAAGCAGACCCAAACACTCTGTTTAATTTTCAGCTCTTATTTTATTGTCATTGTTTGATGATGTTGTTGTTCTTCATAAAAATTGAATAATAAAATATTTCTTTGGGGGCTTGATTTTCTCAACATCTTATCTAATACTTAATTCTTTTGAAAATCACTAATTTTTCCTTTTTATTTCTTTATTAAAATATAGTTTCATACAATATTATATTAGTTTCAGTTTTACAACATACTGATTCTACATTTATATGTACTGTGAATTGATCCCCATGGTAAGTCTAATAATCATCTGTCACCATACAAACGTATTACATATGATTGATTTGTGTTGGAGAAGGCTCTTGAGAGTCCCTTGGACTGCAAGGAGATCCAACCAGCCCATCCTAAAGGAGATCAGTCCTGGGTGTTCATTGGAAGGACTGATGCTGAAGCTGAAACTACAATACTTTGGCCACCTGATGCGAAGAGCTAACTCATTAGAAAAGACCCTGATGCTGGGAAATATTGAGGGCAGGAAGAGAAGAGTGATGAGAGGATGAGATGGTTGGATGGCATCACCGACTCAATGGACATGAGTTTGGGTAAACTCTGGTAGTTGGTGATGGACAGGGAGGCCTGGCATGCTGCGGATCACGGGGTCGCAAAGAGTCGGACATGACTGAGAGACTGAACTGAACCGACTGTATTCTACATGCTTAAGATTAGGTATCTGGGACTTACTCTTTATTTTATAACTTGAAGTTTGTATTTAATAATCACCTTTACCTGATTTGCCCAACCTTCCCAGTTGCCTCCTCTCTGGTGCTTACCACTTTGTCCTTAGTATCTGAGTCAGTTTCTATTTTGTTTTGTTTGTTCATTTGTTCTGTTATTTTAGTTTGCACAAATAAATATAACCATATAGTATTTATCTTTCTCTGTTAGACTTAGTTCACTTAGCATAATACCCTCTAAGTCCTTCCATGTTGTACCAAATATACATAGACACACATACCCACACCTCCTTAATCCATTCATCTATCAATGGACACATAAGTTGCTTCCATATCTCGGCTACTGTAAATAATGCACCTATGAATACTAGGTGCATATATCTTCTCATAATACTCTTTTCATTTTCTTGAAGTAAATACCCAGAAATGGAGTACTGAGTTGTATGGTTGTTCTTATGTTTAATTTTTGAGAAACTCTCATACTGTTTTTCATACTGGCTGCATCACTTTACATTCCAATCAGAAGTGTCCTTGGAGTCCCTTTCCTCCACATCAGCCCCAGCATTTGTTATTTATAAATTTTTAATGATGTCCCTTGTGACCAGAGAGAGGTGATACCGTTGGGTAGTTTTGATTTGCTTTTCTCTAATAGTTAATGATGTTGAGCATCTTTTATCTACCTGTTGGCTATCTGTATATCTTCTTTGGTTGAGTTGTGTGAGTTTTTTACATATTTTGGATATTAACTTTTTATCAGATGTATCATTTGCACTATCCAGTGTTTCCATCCTTGGAGAAAGTTACACCAAATTCCTGCCCCTCTGGCATACACTCTAAAATAAGTCAACAAATCTCCTTTTAATATGACCCACGCACTTTAAAGCTGATGCCTCTATTTTGGGACTCAAAATGAGTTCACATGCAGGTTCAAAGTCTTATTTTCCCATAGCCCTCTGGCTCTCTTGATGTAAACCCCACTTGTTTTCAAAGCCAGGCATTAGGTGGGCTCATCTTTCTTGGTGCATGTCCCCCAGGCTGAGGAGCCTGATGTGAGTCTCAGACCCCTCACTCCTCAGGAAAGGAACTCCACAATTGTGATATGCCTCCTATTTGTGGGTTGTTGGATCAAGGGTGTGGATTCTGACCAGTGTCTCTGACCTTCTTACCTATTTTACTATGGCCTGTCCTTACCTGTAGACAAGCTATTCTACCAGTCTTTGGGGTGTTCTCATAGATAGTTTTTCTATATTAGAGATAGTTTTGATGGGAGGAGGTGTGGACAGGATCCTCCTATTCCATCATCTTGACCTGGACCTCTCAACATCTTTTTTAGATGCATCCATGTGGTTGAAAGTATCTGTATTTAATTTACTTTCATTTCACTTTTGTATAGTAAGCTATGGCTGATGCCAACACCAATGAGTCCAATGATGCCAATGATACCAATGCTACATTCTTGTATGTATTTCTTAGGGCACAAGCATGTGCATTCTGTGGACATAAACCTAGGGATGAAATGACCAGGCCTATCATCAACCCTAGTAGAGAATGCAGAATAGTTTTCCAAAATGATTGCGGCTGTTTTCATTCTCACTTGCAGGGTATTAGACTTTCTGTTACTGCACTTGTCTAATTAAAGTATTAAGTATTAGACTTTCTTGTCACTGGGATTTTCAATTATTTTTATTTTTTTTAATTTATTCTTTCAGGTGGTTGTCTAGTGATATTGTACTGTGGTTTCATATTGAATTGTTTTGGCTTTCATTCAAGTTAAAATCTGTTCATTAAATTTATTAGGCATTTGGCAATCCTTTTATGGGGTTGTCTGTATTTTTTCTTATTGACAAAAATTTCTTGTTTATTTCAGATTGATCATTTTGTTAGTCATATGTGTTATAAATATTTTAACCCTACCTGCAGCTTCCTTTACATTCTTTTAATGGTCATTTTAATGTTTTGCTAACCAATTTTGATTAAAAAAATGCTTAGATTAAGAGTAGTGTAAACCCAAGGAAAAAGCAAAATATTTTAAATACCAATTAACTAATACATAAAACCATAGAAATTAATCACTCTCTAGGAGACACAATATTTGAATATAAATATTTTTAGTTAAGTATAAACACATAAACACAAATCATCAAAGTTCGTCAATTAATCAAATTGTTTTATCAATTTTGTGGTCAAGAAATAAGTATTATTAGCAAAACAGAAGTCTCTCTTTTGTTCTCTCCTAATTACTGGCCATTCTTCATTCAGAGTCATTTCCGCTCTGACTTCTAAACCAAAGTCTAGTTTTGGGAGTTTTTGGGTTCTATTTACATAGACTTGTTCCTATGCATATTTCTTTCTCTCTCAATTTTATATTTGTCAGAGTCATCCATGTTAATACATATAACAATAGTGCCTTATTTTGTTGCTCTATATTGTTTCATTGTATGAATATGTATCATGCTTTATTTACTCTTTCTAGCTTGCTGTACATTAAAGTCATCTCCAGTTTTGAGTATTAAAAAAAACAAAATTCAACTGAGAAAATTCGAATGTCTGTTTTCATTTTCAGTGATTTATGAATTAATAAATAGAGGCATCTTATGTAGACAGTAGAAAAACACTCTAGAAGGCTGAAGGAAAGGAGAAACTTCTAAATAGCAGAAAAGACATAGAACAAAGAAGTCGTAAATGAAAGAAAAGATTATTTCAGGCAAGATCACATTCTATTGCCAAAAAGTAAGGATCCATCAGGCAGCTTGTCTCCCTAATTCTGGCCAAGAAATTCCAGACTTACAGGCTAAGATTATATTCCTAGGAGAACTTGAAACTGCAATAGATTAGGTGTTAAATCCTGGTTTGCTGACATGGGGCTTTGCAAAAGTGACTTTACTTTGGAGCTGTTGTCTATTTTTCAGCAAGGGACATTCCAAATAACACTGCTATGAGCATTTATGTATATCACCTACACAAAATTCTGCTGCATCTACAATAAATAGGAAAAGGAGTATGTCAAGGCTATATATTGTCACCCTACTTATTTAACTTATATGCAGACTACATCATGAGAAATGTTGGGCTTGAAGAAGCACAAGCTGGAATCAAGATTGCTGGGAGAAATACCAATAACCTCAGATATGCAGATGATACCACCCTTATTGCAGAAAGTGAAGAGGGACTAAAAAGCCTCTTGATGAAAGTGAAAGTGGAGAGTGAAAATGTTGGCTTAAAGCTCAACATTCAGAAAACGAAGATCATGGCATCTGGTCCCATCACTTCATGGGAAATAGATGGGGAAACAGTGGAAACAGTGTCAGAATTTATTTTGGGGGGCTGCAAAATCACCGCAGATGGTGACTGCAGCCATGAAATTAAAAGACGCTTACGCCTTGGAAGGAAAGTTATGACCAAACTAGATAGCATATTCAAAAGCAGAGACATACTTTGCCAACAAAGGTCCATCTAGTCAAGGCTATTGTTTTTCCCGTGGTCATGTATGGATGTGAGAGTTGGACTGTGAAGAAAGCTGAGCGCCGAAGAATTGATGCTTTTGAACTGTGGTGTTGGAGAAGACTCCTGAGAGTCCCTTGGACTGCAAGGAGATCCAACCAGTCCGTTCTGAAGGAGATCAGCCCTGGGTGTTCTTTGGAAGGAATGATGCTAAAGCTGCAACTCCAGTACTTTGGCCACCTCATGCGAAGGGTTGACTCATTAGAAAAGACTCTGATGCTGGGAGGGATTGGGGGCAGGAGGAGAAGGGGACGACAGAGGATGAGATGGCTGGATGGCATCACTGACTCGATGGACGTGAGTCTGAGTGAACTCCGGGAGTTGGTGATGGACAGGGAGGCCTGGTGTGCTGCAATTTATGGGGTCACAAAGAGTCGGACATGACTGAGCGACTGAACTGAACTGAACTGAAGGGGTACAACTTGCAGGTCTAAGGTATGCATATTCTAACTTTTGCTAAAATGCCAGTCAGATTCCCCAAATTATTTTATCAGTATATATTTTATTTAGCATTGTTTGAGTTTTATGTGCATCACATTCTCATCAATACTAGGTATAATCAATTTAATCATTTTAGCTAGTCTTATTGGAATGTAGGAATATCTATTTCTGATTTTAGTTTTCATTTACCAGATAAGATTAAATATTAATATATTTCTATAAATATGTTGACCATTTAGATATTCTCTTTTCTTAAAGTAAATGTTCAGTTTATTTGTCCATTTTTCTACATTTTTATTGATTTGTAAGAGTTATCTATATGCATCTGAATATGAAGTCTTTTAATTTATTAAAAGCTTCAATTTTTATTTGGAGGTGGGACAAAGAAATCTTTTTATACATTCTTAATTTTCTTCATTTTTACTCTTAATAATGGCTTTTAATGAAAATAAGTCCTGAAATTTTATATGGTTCAATTCATCAATCATTTACTTTATGTTTTGTGCCTTATGTATATTTGTCTCAGTAATCTTTTTAAACTATAATTGTCTGATGATATACTCTTGTATTACCTTCCAGGGACATTTTGCTTTACCTTTTTGTATGTAGATATACAAATGCCTGGAATTGATTTTTATGTATAGTGCAAGGTAGGGATCAAGTCCTTTTTTTTTTTTTTTTCTCTTCAATAACTTTTATTTATTTATTTTTTTATACATGATATTACACATGTTTCAATGCCATTATCCCAAATCTTCCCACCCTCTCCCTCTCCAACAGAGTCCATAAGACTCTTCTATACATCAGTGTCTCTTTTGCTGTCTCATACACAGGGCTATTGTTACCATCTTTCTAAATTCCATATATATGCGTTAGTATACTGTATTGGTGTTTTTCTTTCTGGCTTACTTCACTCTGTATAATAGGCTCCAGTTTCATCCACCTCATTAGAACTGATTCAAATGTGTTCTTTTTAATGGCTGAGTAGTACTCCATTGTGTATATGTACCACAGCTTTCTTATCCATTCATCTGTTGATAGACATCTAGGTTGCTTCCATGTCCTGGTTATTATAAACAGTGCTGCGATGAACACTGGGGTACATGTGTCTCTTTCCCTTCTGGTTTCCTCAGTGTGTATGCCCAGCAGTGGGATTGCTGGATCATAAGGCAGTTCTATTTTCAGTTTTTTAAAGAATCTCCACACTGTTCTCCATAGTGGCTGTACTAGTTTGCATTCCCACCAACAGTGTAAGAGGGTTCCCTTTTCTCCACACCCTCTCCAGCATTTATTGCTTGTAGACTTTTGGATCGCAGCTATTCTGACTGGTGTGAAATGGTACCTCATAGTGGTTTTGATTTGCATTTCTCTGATAATGAGTGATGTTGAGCATCTTTTCATGTGTTTGTTCGCCATCTGTATGTCTTCTTTGTAGAAATGTCTATTTCTTTGGCCCTGTGCCTCTGAGGACTACTAGAGTGCCTTTTTTTTTTTCTAAATGTATATTGAACTGATTCATTACTATTCAATAAAAATAGTGTAACCTTATTGGTTTTACATTACCATTTTTGGTATAAATCAATCATCTATTTGAATTCTGGCTTCCACTGTTCATGTTGAAAAATCAAGTAATAGTCTAATTATTGAAAGTGGGCTAACAAGTATATTTTTCACTCTCATGCTTTAAAAGTATATCTCTGTCTTTAATGTTCACTTGTGTTACTATAATGTGTGTGTACAGATTTTAAAAGAAAAATTGTCCTGCTGTGATTTTGCATCTTTCTTCATAATTTGGAAATTTGAGCCATTATTTTTTTCAGATATTGTTTCTTCCACATTCATTATTTTTTCTCTCTGGGCTTTATTCTAAATATCTTGTTTTGCTATAACTCCCAATTCATTGATTCTTTCTTCAGTTATTTCTCATTTGCTATTTAGTGCAATCATTTCATTTCAATACATCATTTTATTTCTATTTCAAACATTTCCTTTTTAAATCAATATTTCATGCCCTCTATGTATTTCCATTTTTAAATAAAGTTTTAGTTATGCTTTTTATCCCCTTGAAGAATACAAGCTTGATTATTTAAAAGTCTGATAGAAAATTCTAGTATCTCAGGCCCTTGATTTTAATTTCTATTGTTTCTGGTGGTTCTCCCCACATATACTCCCTTTTTCATGTACCTAGTTATTTTATATAGTGTGCCAGGGTTTTTATTTGAAAGCTTGTTAAAGTATTTCAGATTTAGGATAATCTCATCTTCCTCCAGAAAGAACTGCTTTTGGTAAATTCATGGATCAGCCTTCTCCAGTTTTAGGGTGGAGATCTTAACCATCTCAAACCAAAGCAAAAAAGAATTTCGACATCTGTTTTCTCTGTTCAGTCCTTGGGTATGCCCTGATCTTCAACCTTGGTCAAATTAGACCTGAGATCTTTTCAAAGTTTCTTCTTAGTCTTTCAGCCTCTTCTCTGTTTCTCCTGGTATTAGCTAATACTATCAAGTGAAAAGTGGCTCCAGATAAGTAGTTCTAATTTCTCTTGATTGTTTCTTCTCCATGATTTTTATCAGGTAGTTCCTCCTTGGTTTATTGGATCCTCAATGCTTTGATTAAAGTAAAACCACAAATATTTTCATCATTTTTTATTTATGTATTGAGAAACATTCAACTCAGTTTCCAAATCTGTCATTACTTTGAAATAAAGAAGCTTTACTCTGGTCATGTTTTGTGTGGGTTTTTTTTTTTTTTTTGGTCATTAGGAAAAAAAAAAAAAGAATCCCTCTTCACTGAATTGTTTTATCCTTCCTAGTGAAATATTAGATATTCTAAAACTAAAAATATTCTCCCAAATTAACTTACCTTCTTAAAATAATAGTGCTAAACTTTAAAAAATTAAGAGTGTATTTAAAAAAATATACTCTTAATCACCAGTTTCTTATGAAACATTTACTTTCCTAAATCTTATAATATTGGTTTTTATCTGTATACATTCAGCAAGTATTTTATTGAGTACCTAACATTTAGCCATTCCACATGAATTGATCACTTGTAAATAACTAAATTTCTACATGTAACTGGTAACTCAAGATCCAATAAAAACATGAAACTCCAGTAAAACCTGCTCAATCTTACGTACTGACTTATCTACAGTTTTGACCATTTGGGTAACTTTTTTCTATTTAATTTGCAGTATATGAATAATTACCTTTGTTTAATTTTCTCTCTTCCTTGATTCTTTTTCTCTTGCTGCATTTTCTAAAGCTTTATTTATGGTCCACTTATGTGTCTTTGTAGTTCTGAAGTGAACATTATTACCAGTTGATTTTGGAAGAAATCTGGTTCCTTCCATAATGCCCTGAAAAAGTTGTTTTTTTTTTTGTTTTTT